>NC_090726.1:118587036-118592036 GCF_036898095.1 Palaemon carinicauda | reverse complement strand
CTTCTGCTTCAGGATGGTGCCTATCGTAGATGGATTCCGGTCATACTCCTTGGCGATCGCACTTAAACGCATGCCAGACTCGTACTTTTTTATGATTTCAAGTTTCGTCTCCATCGAGAGCATCGTCTTCTTCTTTCCTTCGGCAACATTCTTGGGACCCATGGCTACAGTAATACGTAATATAATACACTACGTACGTTATATACAGTACTATGTATAGTAAATACTAATACAGTACAGTGCACAGTAACGAATGTTTATTAACGATAACACGTGGCGTACGAATGTACTGTATATTAACACCAAGTCAAACAAGTGAAAGCACACAATGTCTTAACGATACCGCGGTCGGAACGAAAAGAGAAAGAGAGAGATGAACGCCCCTGCGTAAGCAAGGCGGGATAGTTGCCGACCAGTAGGAAAGCAGGATCTTATGGCGTCAGCTAGCGTCTGAGTAGGGAAATAACCAATGGGTGAGCGGGAGGCTGTAAGTGAGTCTACCCAAGTTCAAAGTCTGGCGGCGCGCGCTTTTTAAAATTACTCTCGGCGAAGAGTTGGGATCTCATAAGGTTTTCGTATCCTGAAATTTCATTCGTATACTGGGGCTTAAAAATCTTCGAATCTCTTTTCGCATCCTGAATTTTTCGTAAGCAGAAACTTTCGTATCCAGAGGTATCACTGTATATATATATATATATATATATATATATATATATATATATATATATATATATATATATCGTACATACATATACCAATGTACTTCCCCGAATTTTGGGGGGTTAGCCGACATCAAACAAATGAAACGTAAAAGGGGACTTCTCCTCTCCATGTTCCTCCTAGCCTGACAATGGACTCAACCGAGTTCGTCTGGTACTGCTAGGGTGCCACAGCCCACCCTCCCCCGTTATCCACCACAGTTGAAACTTCATAACGCTGAATCCCCTACTGCTGCTACCTCCGCGGTCATCCAAGGCACTGGAGGAAGCAGCAGGGCCTACCGGAACTGCTTCACAATCGCTCGCCATTCATTTTTATTTCTAGCACGCTCTCTTGCTTCTCTCACATCTATCCTACTATCACCCAGAACTTCCTTCACTTCATCCATCCACCCACCCAAACCTAGGCCTTCCTCTTGTACTTCTCCCATCAACTCTTGCATTCATCACCTTCTCTAGAAGACAGCCATTTTCCATTCTCTCAACATGGCCAAACCACCTCAACACATTCATATCCACTCTAGCTGCTAACTCATTTCTTACACCCGTTCTCACCCTCACTACTTCGTTCCTAACCCTATCGACTCGAGATATACCAGCCATACTCCTTAGACATTTCATCTCAAACCCATTCAATTTCTTTAGCTCAGTCACTTTTATTCCCAACGACTCCGATCCTTACATCACAGTTGGTACAATCACTTTCTCATACAGAACTCTCTTTACATTCATGCCCAACCCCTCTATTTTATACTACTCCCTTAACCGCCCTCAACACTTTGCATCCTTTATTTACTCTCGTGACGTACCTCTGCTTCCACTCCATTTGCTGCAACAACAGACCCCAAGTACTTAAACTGATCCACCTCCTCAAGTAACTCTCCATTCAACAAGACATTCAACCTTGCACCATCCTCCCTTATCGTACATCTCAAAACCTTATTCTTACCCACATTAACTCTCAACTTTCTTCTCTCGCACCCTTGCAAATTCTGTCCCTAATCTGCCAAGCTTCTCTTCCGCGTCTGCAACCAGTACAGTATCCTCCGCAAAGAACAACTGATTTACCTCCCTTTCATGGTCATTCTCGTCTACCAGTTTCAATCCTCGTTCAGCACTCGAGCATTCACCTCTCTCACCACTCCATCAACATACAAGTTAAACAACCACGGCGACATCACACATCCCGGTCTCAGCCCCACTCTCACCGGAATCCAATCGCTCACTTCATTTCCTATCCTAACACATGCTTTACTACCTTTTCACTGCTTGCAACAACCTTCCATCAACTCCAGATATCCTCATTACATCCCACATTGCTTCCCCATCAACTCTATCATACGATTTCTCTAGATCCATAAACGTAACAAACACCTCCTTACCTTTTGCTAAATATTTCTCGCATATCTGCCTAACTGTAAAAGTCTGATTCATACAACCTCTACCTCTTCTAAAACCACCCTGTACTTTTAAGATTGTTTTCTCTGTTTTATCCTTAATCCTATTAATCAGTACTCTACCATACAATTTTCCAACTACACTCAACAAACTAATACCCGTTGAATTACAACACTCATGCACATGTCCCTTACCCTTATATAGTGGTACAATACACGCACAAACCCAATCTACTGGTACCATTGACAACACAAAACACATATTAAACAATCTCACCAACCATTCAAGTACAGTCACACCCCCTTCCTTCAACATCTCAGCTCTCACACCATCCATACCAGATGCTTATCCTATTCTCGTTTCATCTAGTGCTCTCCTCACTTCCTCTCTTGTAATCGCTATCGCATTCTCATCTCCCATCACCGACACCTCAGCACCTGCAACAGCAATTATATCTGCCTCTCTATTATCCTCAACATCCAGTGAACTTTCAAAATACCCCGCCCACCTTTTCCTTACCTCTTCTCCTTTTAACAACCTTCCATTTCCATCTTTCACTGTCTTCAATTCTTGAACCAACCTTCCTTACTCTCGACTTCTTTCCAAAACTACTACTAATTCTCTTCATATGAATGACCCAATCCCTGACCCCACCTCAGGTCAGCTGCCTTCTTTGCCTCACTTACCTTGCACTTTACTTCCACACTTTTCTCTCTATATCTTTCATACTTCTCTACACTATTACTCTGCAACCATTCTTCAAAAGCCCTCTTTTTCTCTTCCACTTTTACCTTCACTCCTTCATTCACTGCCCTTCCTCGTGCTGCCTTCAACAAACTTCTTGCCACACACATCACTTGCAGTCCCAACAAAATTTTCTTTTACCAACTTCCACTGTTCTCAAATTTACCAGTTTCTTTTACTTTCACTTCGTCATATGCCATTTTCAACTTTCCTTGATATTTACTTTTTACCCCCAGTTTTATTAGCTCTTCAACCCCCACTAGCTGCCTTTTACATCCACCTACTCTATTCCCCCCTCTCTTGCGACAATTAGTTTTCCTTCCACCAAAAAATGATCAGACATACTGTTAGCCATACCCCTAAACATGTGCACGTCTTTTAATCTTCCAAACATTCTTTTAGTTATCAACACATAATCCATTAATGCCCTTTCTACCACTCTCCCATTTGCCACTCTTACCCATGTATACTTGTTTTTATCTTTTTTTTTGAAGAAACTGGAACTTATCACCATCTCTTGCTCAACACATATCTACCAGTCTCTCACCACACTCATTTTCATCTGGTATGCCATACTTCCCAATGACACCTTCTACCTCAACAGCGCCCACTCTAGCATTTTAGTCACCCATGACAACTACATAATTCCTTCCACTCAGTCCTTTTACACACCTAGTTAATTCATTCCAGAACTCATTACACTCTTCACTTTTCTCACAACCTCGCCCATACTCACTGACAAATGCCCAACATTCCCTACCCAACCTAACCCTTACCCACATTAACCTAGTTGATATATCCTTTCATTCCACTACTTTACCTGTCATCCATTCACTCAGCAATAACGCCACACCTTCTCTCGCTCTTCCCCTTTCAATCCCAGACACTTTACCAGACACTTCACCTAATATCACTTCTCCTTTCCCTTTTATCTGTGTCTCACACAAAGCCAATATATCCATCCTTTTATTCCTAAGCATACTTCCAATCTCACATCTTTTACTCTCTATCGTTCTACATCCACACACATTAAAACACCCCAATACTAGAGTGTGGGGAGCAGTCACTCTCCCCCCAGTTCCTTTTCTTTGATGTCTCACAGGATTATAATACAGGAGAGGGGGTTCCCAACCCCCTCGTCCCTTCTCTTCCAGTCGCCTATTACGACAGCAGGGATACATTGGCGCTATTCCAATTGTTTTTGCTAAAATATACCTTTAATATATAAATTATTGAAGCTTGAAAATGACAAGAGGAAGAGAAACAAGATAGTTTTTCCAAGCGTACCCTCAAGCAAGAAATCTGTATTGCAAGGCAGTGGAAGAACATGGTACAGGGGTTATGGCACTACCCAAAACTAGAGAAAAATTGTTTGATTTTAGTGTCCGTCTCCTAGAAGAGCTTCTTACCATATCTTAAAGAGTCTCTTCTACGCTTACCAAGAGGAAAGTAGCCACCTAACAATTGCAGTGCAGTAGTTAACCTCTTGAGAGAAGAAGAATTGTTTGTTAATTTCAGTGTTGTCAAGTGTATGAGGAAAGAGGAAAATGTGTAAAGAATAGGCCAGACTGTTCTGTGTATGTGTCAGCAAATATGAAATGAGCTGTAACCAGAGATAGAGAGGGATCCCATATAGTACTGTCTGGCCAGTCAAAGGACCCAATAACTCTAGCGGCATATGTCAACGGGTGGCTGGTGCCTTGACCAACAACTCGCAAATCATTATCTATTGGTCCATTTCATTTTCATATATTAAGTCCACAAGGAATGCCTCCTGCATTTTTTTTGTAAGGGTATGGATTCCTAAATATCATCTTTAATATAGCTAGTTTCTCATTTTATGCTGAAAGTTAGTACAGTAGTTTAATTTTAAGTATAGCTCCACTAATCCTTTGATTTTCTTCCATTGGCCTTATTCTACAGCCTGGGAATTCTATTCTTTATAGCTTTATTGGATGAACTTTTATACCTAGTAATTACATCATTTTTTTACTCATTAAAATTTAGTAAATATGTAAAGTTATATATTATTGGAAAGGAAATTGCTATCCCTTGAGAGTTTTTGTGCTGGGAGGAATTAAGTGAAATGCCCTGGAGCACTCAACCATTGATTTTTTATTGAGGGTGTGGGATTGGAAG
>NC_090726.1:118552389-118569889 GCF_036898095.1 Palaemon carinicauda | reverse complement strand
GGTTCAGTTCTCCCCCATCCAAGAACTGAACACGACCCTCCTCTCTCGAGAGGGCTACAATTTCACTAACCCTGGCCCCCGACGCGAGTGCAAATAGGAAAATAACTTTTTGGGTCAAATCCTTTAAAGCACACTCCTCATTGTTCAACAGCGAAGCGAAATGAAGAATTTTATCTAAAGACCATGAAATGGGCTTTGGAGGTGCTGATGGTCTGAGCCTAGCACAGGCTTTCGGAATTTTATTAAAAATATCGTTAGCGAGGTCGACCTGGAAGGCATATAAAATGGGTCTTGTCAAAGCAGATTTACACGTTGATATTGTGTTGGCTGCCAACCCTTGACCATGGAGGTGGATGAAGAACGATAAGCAGAAGTCCATCGAGATCTTTTGCGGATTCTCTGCCTTGACAAAGGCCACCCATTTCCTCCAAGATGACTCATATAGCCTTCTAGTAGATTTGCACTTATATTCCTCTAGGAAGTCTATACTGTCTTTCGAAATCCCGAAACGTTTTCTCACCGCTAGGGAGAGAAAATCATGAGCTGCAGGTTCCGGGTTTTCTGTGATGAAGCGCAGACAGTCGACTTCTGAACTCGCTGGGTCAGAACTGGATCTGGAAACGGTAGACACTTCAGCCGTAGTTCCAATGCCAGAGGGAACCACAAGCTGTTCGACCACTTGTGAGCCACTATTGCCGCTACTCCCTTGAAAGATCTCAGTTTGTTGAGGACCCTCAACAGAAGGTTGTGAGGAGGGAACAGGTAAATCCTGGACCATCTGTTCCAGTCGAGGGACATCGCGTCGTCCACTGCTTCCGCCAAGGGATCCTCGTACGGGGACACGTAAAGGGGTAACTTCTTGTTGTCTTTCGTCACAAAGAGGTCTATCTGCAGTTCTGGGACTTGACTCAAAATGAAGGAGAATGATCCTGCGTCTAGGGACCATTCCGACTGTATCGGTGTGAACCTGGATAGAGCGTCCGCTGTCACATTGCGGACTCCTTGAAGGTGAACTGCCGACAGGTACCACTTCTTCTTTTCCGCCAGCCGAAAGATGGCCAACATCACCTGGTTGAGTGGTGGTGACCTCGATCCTTGGCGATTCAAGCATCTCACAATCACCTCGCTGTCCAGCACCAACCTTACGTGGATCGAGCGACGAGGGGAGACTTTCTTCAAGGTAAGGAGTACTGCCATAGCTTCCAGAAAGTTTATGTGAAAGGTCTTGAATAGATTGGACCAAGTCCCTTGGGCCTTCTTCCGATGAGAATGACCTCCCCACCCCTCCTTCGAGGCGTCTGTGTGAATAGTCAACGAGGGGGGAGGTGGCTGAAGAAGTACCGACTTCTTTAGTTGCCTGACTTGGGACCAAGGCCTGAGAAGCGTACGTAGACGAAGCGGAACTGGTCTTATCAGATCTCTTCGCGCGTTTGATGCATAACTTCTCCAAACTACGGTTGCATCCTTTAGCTGTGCTCTTAGCACCGGGTCTGTTACTGAAGCAAACTGGAGAGAACCCAACATTCTCTCCTGTTCGCGTCTTGATATCCTTTCGGAATCCAGAAGTCTCTTGACAGAACCAGCTATCTCCTTCCTCTTCTTCGCCGGGATGGTGAGTTGGTGTGACACTAGGTCCCAGTGGATTCCAAACCACTGGAACTTTTGAGATGGAGAAAGTCGAGACTTTTTTCTGTTGATCTTGAAGCCTAGATACTCTAGGAACTGGATCACCTGTAGGGAAGCTTGCAAACATTCTGTCTTGGATGCTGCCCACACCAGCCAGTCGTCCAGGTAGGCTACCACCTGGATTCCCTTTAGGCGTAATTGTTTGAGAGCTACGCTTGCAAGCTTCGTGAAGATCCTTGGGGCTATGTTTAGCCCGAATGGCATGGCTCTGAAGGCGTAGTCTTCGATGTAGCTTGGACCCTAGGTAGGGGGAGAGTTGGCGATTGATTGGAACGTGCCAATAGGCGTCTGACAAATCTATGGAGACAGTAAATGCACTCTTGGGCAGTAAGGTCCTTATGTGTTGCAGTGTTAGCATCTTGAACTTGCAGTTCACTATGAACTTGTTGAGTGGCGACAAGTCCAAAATGACTCTGAGTTTTTCTGAGTTCTTCTTGGGAACACAAAACAGCCTCCCTTGGAATTTGATGGACTTTACCCTTCGGATTACTCTTTTCTCCAACAGTTCTTGAATGTACTCCTCCAGAACGGGGGTGGAGTGTTGGAAAAATCGAGGGCACGGGGGTGGAGTACTGTACCAGCTCCAACCCAGTCCATTCTTGAGTAGGCTGTGGGCCCAGGGATCGAAGGTCCACCGATCCCGAAAATTCTGAAGTCTCCCTCCTACCGGTATCATCTCACTTTGACTGCAGTTGCCCTGAGGCCCTTGCCTCCTTGACCGCGACCACCCCTGAATCCCCTCCCCCTTGAGGGGCGTCTAGACGAGCCTCTGGCTGCTCCTCTAGGCTTCGCTCGAAAGTAGTTGACTGCCCTTCGAACGCTGGGTTAAATGCCGGAGACTGCGTCGACACGGCTTGGGGTACCCACTGATACGTGGTCGGGGTTTGTGCCACCATCTGGGGCACTGTAGGCATAGGAAATTGCTGTTGCTGCTGCTGTCTGAATGGCTTGGCTGGCCGAGAGGGTAGCCTAGTCTTCTTAGTCTTCCTCTTTGGTTGGGGACCCTCATCCGGGGAAGACTTTCTCTTGAGAGATAGGCCCCACTTCTGGAGAAGGTTTCTATTCTCCGTGGCGGCCTTATCTACAACCTCCTTGACCGCTTCACTAGGGAAGAGGTCTTTGCCCCAAATGTTGGAGGAGATTAGCTTCCTTGGCTCGTGCCTCACCGCAGCCGAGGCGAACACGAACTCCCTACAAGCCCTCCTAGCTTTGACGAAGCTGTAAAGGTCCTTCGTCACTGTGACTAGGTGTGTCTTAGCCACTACCATGAACATCTCATGGACCTTGGGGTCACTTGCCATTGTCTCCAGAATCGTTTGATGAGACATTGAGGCAGCAAGTCTTTCTTTTGTCTCAAGCTCCCTTCGCAAAAGAAAGTCAGACAGCTTGGGTAGGTTCTCACCGAACTGACGTCCGGCAATATCAGCCTCCAACTCCCCGACTGAGAAGGTAAGATGGACGTCCTTCCAGTCCTTGTGGTCCATGGGTAGGGCCAAAGACAAAAGTTTACACTCCTCCAAGGAGGGGCATGGCTTACCTGCCTCGACTGCTTTCAGCACAGCCGTAAACCCTTTCTGCATAAAGGGGAAGGCTCTAGAAGGAGAGGACACAAAGGAAGGGTGCTTCCTACTCAAAGCAGGTACCTTTGAGTTTGTGAAGCCCCTCTCTTTCATCGAGCTTGACAGTAAAGCTTGAGCCTTAGCGTGGTCCAAAACTATGACCTCCTTCGGCTCTGTTTCTTCCTTTGAGGCTGGTTCCTTCCTTAGACGGACATAACAGTCCGGATACGACTCCTTGCTGGGCCAGAATTCCACCTCCTCAAGGGGGACTGAGCCCAACTTCTCCGAAATGACGATTTTTCCCGTCGTCATAGGCATGTGCTCAGCATACTTCCAAGGGTTAGCATCTGAGCACAAGGGAAGGTCTTTCAAGCTGAGCTTCTTCTGGGGCCCACGTGATGCTGCAAGTCTCCGTATCTCCAGCTCTATTGCAGCCGCCTTCTCATTATTCTCCCTCTGCATCTGTTGGATCATTCCAACGATGGAGGAAAGGGTCTTTACCAGCTCTTCTGGGAGAGAGGACGATGTTGAGGGAATAGGTTCAGGGGCCTGAACCGGAGTAGCCGACACCTCGTCGACCTCTTCCTCTTCATTATCTGGAGCCTGCCCTTCATCCTGGTCTTCTGCCAGAAGGTCATCTTCCAGACGCTCGGACACCTCCGACATCCTATCGTCCAATTGGATGTCCTGCAGGGCGTCCGCGACTTCAGCATCCACAGGGTTCTGAACCACTGGTATCTCCACTTGAGGCTGGGGAATCACTGCCTCAGCTGACGCCCTGGGGAAAAGGTAAGCCCTCTTCTTCTCACTTGGAAGATAGGGCCCAGAAGTGTTCTTCTGAAAGCCCCTTACCCAGGTACGAAGCTTTTCCCTTGCTGCGTCCCTTGACTCCGCCATCTTAGGGGAATCAAAAGCCTCAGTAATCAGGTTTGTGCACACGGTACATACCTGCGGGTCCCAATACCGGAGATCACCTTTGGAGACTGCGCATGCTGCGTGCCTCCTACACAAATCATGTCCGCAGAAGTTCTTGCTGCGGACGTTGCAGAGAACGCTTCCACACTTCGGATGGTCCTCCTGTAAAGAGAAGAAAATTCTATGAGTATCAAGTGAACTACGTATCACTGGATATACATAGCTTAGCATAACTAAAGAAAGGAAAGACACACACTTGTATTTCCCGCACAGTCAATTGCTGCAACCTTCCAGATAATAAAATCGTATGGTTAATCTATACTAGAGCAACCAATGAATAATTTCCAGAGGAAACAGGTGTAGCTCACACCCAAAAAGGTGATTTTAAAATACTGGATAGTAGACAAGAAAGAACTCACTTTCTTTATCTGTAAGGTTACACCAAAGAGCTGTGCAAGATAACACAAAAGTGTTAGAAAAACTTAGTGTTGTAACAAATACTATACTATAGTTTTCTCCCTACAGTATATACTATACTGAAAAATACTGGCTACAGTATAGAAGTAATGTGCCGGCCGGTACACACCTTAACTAGTTCCAAAGTATACTACTTATAAACTATAAGGCGGAAGAACGCTGGTTCAAATGCATGTGCCGGCCAGCAGTGACTGCCGGCCGGCAGCTAAACAACAAGCACACCTGGCTGCCGGCCACTAATCGTAGCGGCCAGCAGACAATGGTGTGATATATAGCCGGCCGGCAAAGGTATACAACCAATGCCGGCCGGCAGCAAAAGCACCAGAGAACTCCGACTGCCCGGCTGCCGGCCACTCAGGCCAGCAGCCGGGCTAGGGTACAACACTAGAAGAAAAACAGAATGGATGCCGGGATAAGAGACTGTACTACCTCATAACCCGGCAACCCGAAAGAGTGCACATAAGGAAGGGGAGAATATAACTTCAAGCTTCCTGACCAATGCCATCTGGCTCTACAGACAAACATGGATGAGAGACCAAAGGAAGGCCCGGGCAGCACTCAAGCAGAAGACCCTTGCCGGCCGGCACGCACTGCCAGCCGGCAAAAGACTGAGTCAACCCCACATCCTAACCTATGCTAGGTACAGATGTAGAATGACGGACAGGAATGCAATGGCTAGGCCATTACAAAGGAAAGAGGGGGAAAGGGAGAAGAGGGTCCTGCCAACCTTGCTCTAGTAATGAATCACCCGCAGCCAAGAAAACTCATCTTAGCCTAGGGGAGATCCGAGGAGGGAGGCCAGCAATACTTGCCAACTCCCTCGGAACCAAAGCAAGGAAGGCGTTGTTATTCACAGAAAAGAGGATCTTATCCTCCACACCGAGAACAACAACACTGGACTAGTCTGCTAGATCATAAGAAGAAGGAATCATCTCGTACAGAAACCTTCAAAAGTGAACTAAGGAGGCTAAGCCTCCTATGTCTGTTGTCAGTCTAGCAAGGGAATCTCAACCACAAGCTAGACATAAACAGACTCAGACTAAGAACTCTGATGTCCCGCCCCCTCCCTGAAGCCAGACTTACTGGAAACAGGAAGGAACAGAAACACCCTAAAATAGTTGTATCTAAAGTCAATTCAGATAAACCACTAGGGTTAAGCCCAAGGCTTAAACAGAGGGAAAGGGATTGCACACCTTCTCCGAAGAGAAGAGAGCAACCGGGGAGTGTGAGAAAGTATACTAAGGCCCCATAGACAACTAGCCTAGGCGCAAAGAGAATCGATTACCTAAATCACCGAAACTTACTCGTATACTATCTTGGAAGAAAATCAACATAATCTTGAATGTATAAAACTGCCAAAAGATTCAATAAAATTTTAAAACACTCGGAAATCTGAATATCATGCAGGAAAGTACTAGGGCCAAACGACTAGGCTACAAGGTCTAGCGTAGGCCAGAATCGGCAAATCCTTCGCCAAAACAAAAATACTAAAAGCATCATATAAAGAAATCCTATGTAACGCTAAACAGCTAAAATTATTAAAGCAAAACAGCCGGGAACGTCGCTCTGGCTAACTAAATAACTCACACCTAGCGAGCGACAGCGTCCAGGACGCCTCTGGTAGGCAACAGCTCTTGTAACTACGATATCACTATCAAATCACTTTTGAAATTACCAAGAGCTTACATTTATACATAAAAGAAATAATACTCAACTTATCAGAAGCAGAAGAAGTTGGAGAAAGCATTATAAGTTGAAATAATCCAAGAATTGCGAGAAACACAGGGAAAAAACACCGAGTTGTTGAGCTACGCAAAAAGGAATACAGATGGCGCCGTGAGCGGCGCAATGCACGCTTACGAAACGGGAGAGGAGAGATACCTTGCGAGCGGCTCTCCTTTTCTTTCTCGTTTTCGTTTTCTTGCCAATTGACCCCTTCGAAGTGTTAACTCTGTTCGGGGTGCAGATTGCTATGTGGCATGTCAAGAATACGTCCTCTGATATGTCGCGATATCCCTGGTTCTTTTATTAGGGATATTCGCTCCAGGAGTTAGAATTCTGGGTACCTTGAGGTAAATTCTTTGGGAATATCGCCGTAGTTATATATACCCAAGGAAGCTACCCTTTAGGAACTTCCATCAGGATGACATGGCTTGAGCCCAAAAATCCCATATACTATACCCAAAACATCATAGTCTTCTGTAAAGAAATCATGATTAATAAATCTTAAATATACATTTGCTTCTACTCACTACGTGCCCACTTCAACAGCACACACACACCATAACTAGAACGATACAGATACTACCTTTAATAACTGCATAGCCCTCTGTCAATAATCTAATATTCAACGCTGCGAGAGAGAAAATCTGCAACAATATTATCTTTTCCTGGGATGTGAGAAAATTCTAAATTCCACTCTTGCAGCATGAGACTTCACCTCATCAATCGTTGATTTTTATTCTTGTATCTGCTGATGAAGGTCAGGGGATTATGATCCGTCAAGACCTTAATAGGTATATCCGAGGAGGAGAGATAAACCTGAAAATGATTAATAGCAAATATTAAAGCAAGAGTCTCTTTCTCCACAGTTGAATACCTACGTTGGGCGGAGGACAACTTTTTGTAAAAGAATGCGACAGGATGAGAAACTCCCTGCTCGTCATTCTGCAACAACACCGCTCCTACACCAACGTCACTTGCATCCGTGGCAAGAGAAAAAGGAAGGTCAAAATCAGGAGCTCTCAAGACAGGGAGATTCATTAATACTCTTTTTAAATTATCAAAAGCCCTTTGCGTTTCATCCGTTCAGACAAATGCTACCTTCTTTCTCAAGAGATTTGTCAACGGATCGGCTATATCCGAAAAATTCCTAACAAACCTTCGGTAGTATCCACTCAAACCAAGGAATCTTCTGACATCCCTCCTACATTTAGGGACTACCATGTTTTCAATACTTTCGATATTGGCCTGCTTAGGAGCAACTTTACTATTACCAGCCTCATGACCCAAATATACCACCTTCGCCTTTGCGAAACCACTTTTCTTTAAATTAATTACCAAACTTGCCTTTTTCAACACCTCAAATAGTGCCCTAATACATTTTAAATGGGTTTCCCAATCATCGCTATAAATGACAATATCATCAATATACATAACACATCCTTCTAAACCATGGACTAAAGTATTCATTAACCTCTGAAATGTGGCAGCCCCGTTCTTCATACCAAATGGCATAACTTTACATTGAAACAGTCCCTGTGGTGTTACAAAAGCAGACAGTGCCCTTGCCCGCTTTGAAAGAGGAACTTGCCAATAACATTTTAACAAATCGAATTTGCTAATGTATTTGGCCTTACCCATTTGATCAATACAATCCTTAATTCGAGGTAATGGATAACAATCAGATATAGATAACTCCTTCAACTTACGGTAATCAAAACATAACCTGAAATCACCGTCAGATTTTTTTTACCAATACAACCGGTGATGACCACGGACTTCGACTAGGTTCAATTAGGTCATGTTTTAACATATAATCCACTTCCTTTGCTACAAACTCATTTTTGAAGGGATTCAACCTGTAAGGAGATCGTTTCACAGGAGTGGCGCTACCTACATCTACATCATGTTCAAGGACCGAAGTCCTACCCAGTACATCCGAAAATAATTCCTTATAATTAGATACTAATTTTTTCAAAGACCTTTGTTCTTCCTTACCTAAATGTGAAATTACTCCCGAAAAATTTTCCAAAGACTTTCTATTATCCGACCGCCATTCACATCCATTAAAACAATTATCATCAATACTCTCCTCCTCAGAAAAAGAAAAATGGTTATTGTTCTCAGAATCTACCGTATTCCCAATGGTTGCTACGGGAATGACTTTCTCCCGTTCCATATAAGCCTTCAACATATTTATATGACACAGTTGAAAAGGTTTCCTTCTTTGGGGTGTCTCCACTAAATAGTTAACTTCACTTACTTTTTCCAAAATTTTCCAAGGACCTGAAAAAGAAGCTTTCAATGGATTCCCTGGGAAGGGTAACAAAACCAATACTTTATCGCCTACCGCAAAGTCACGTGCCTTGGACCTTCTATCAAAAAAGAACTTCATTCTTTTTTGGCTACATAATAAATTTTCACCCGCACATTTCCAAGCCTTGGTTAATTTATCACCTAGATTAGACACATAATCCAATAAATTAACCTCAGGGACGTCTCCCTCCCAAGACTCACGAACCACATCGAGAGGCCCTCGAACACAATGACCAAACACAAGGTTGAAAGGCGAAAAACCCAAAGACTGACTTGGGGCAGAACGAAAAGCGAACAACAAATAAGGTAATTCCTTATCCCATTCAGAACCATTAATTAAACAATATTTTTTTACCATAGATTTCAGGGTTTGATGAAATCTCTCCAGAACTCCCTGACTCTCGGGGTGATATGGAGAAGAGGTCACATGTTTTATATTCAACTCTGCCAATTTATCTTTGAAATGCCTACTCATGAAATTAGATCCACAATCTGATTGAATTACTTTAGGCATCCCAAACCTGGTAAAAGAGTCAATTAGTACGTCAACAATTTTAATGCTTTTTATGGTACGTAGTGGTATTGCCTCGGGATATCAAGACATCCTATCCATTATTGTCAAAATATACTCATTACCACTACGCGTCTTCAGTAATGGTCCAACCACATCAATAATGACTTCCTTAAAAGGTTCGGAAACTACGGGAATAGGACATAGAGGCGATTTTGGAATCCGCTGATTGGGTTTACCGACCCTCTGACACACATCACAACTATTGATAAACTTCTTTACATCTGCCTTCAACTTTGGCCAATAATAATTCCCTAACAATTTGCAGGAAGTTTTATGAATTCCAAAATGGCCGGCCAAACCACTTTCGTGCGCCAATGACATTAACTCCTTCCTGTAACCAAAGGGAACCATTATCTTTTTCACAATTTCATGATCAACATTATCCACCCCCATAGGCCTACTCAACCTATATAAAATATTATTAATTATCTTAAATTTGGGACCAGTCATATCAGACACCTCCCCTGACTCGATAGGGAGTTCCCGAAACTCCTTTTTCTGGGCCTTGATTAGCTCTTCAGTAGTCCAATTCAGTTTATCCTTCAAAATCCCAAGATCTACAACTACGCTATCACCATCTTCTAAACTACTTAAATCTAGATCAATTGTAGACTCTGCAGCGTCAACAACTTTAGCACTAGAACGAGTAACTGCTGCTACTTCACTATCAGGGTTTATCAGTATGGGACAAGTATTATTCTTCAGAGCAACATCATTCCCTATCACAACATCAACATTTTTAACCGGAAATTTATCAACGATGGCCAATTTCAAATTCCCTGCAAAGGAAGGGCAGATTAAATTAAAATTTTCAATAGCATACGACTTTACAGTATCAAGAAAACCAGCCAATAACAAAAATTCCCCACTTTTCGGTACAAAATTACAAGGTAATGCCTCCCTTAGGATCAAAGACTGCGCTGCACCAGTATCACGCAAAACACGCACTCGTCTTTTCTCAGTCGAATTGGCGAAGGAGACACTACCGAAGGACAAATATCTGTCAAAACAACCAGGTAGTCATTGGTCCGCGGACCGTGTCAGGATATTTTCTCCCTCTCTCTTTTCCACACCCATCACTGGCCTACTATTGGTACCTTGCGCTCTTTTAAACGCATAACACATACTCTTTACATGCCCCTTCTTATTGCAAAAGAAGCACGTTAATGTCCTCAATTTCTCTGGAATGTATAAATTTGGCCTATTGCCTCTGTTAGGAGAAAAATTATTATTAGCATTACCCTGATTATTATTACTTCCCTGATTATTTCTACTAAACACCTTAGCATTATTATTAGGATTAGCATTATTATTCCTACCCATCTTAACCCAACTAGACTTCACATTTGTCGTTACTCCCCCTAACTCACTTTTATGAGACAAGCAATATTCGTCACTAGCGATGGCTACCTCCTGAACGGTCTCGAGTTTTAACTCTTCGAGGTGGACCTTCAGTTTATCCGGGATACACCTCTTAAACTCCTCCACCAACATTAACTCTTTCAATCTCTCAAAATCTCCCACCTCCTTGGACTTGAACCAATCACTAGCATACTGTTCCTTCGATCTGGCAAATTCAACAAAAGTTTGTTCCCTACATTTTTCTAAGTTCCGGAAGCGTTGCCTATAAGCTTCAGGGACTAACTCATAGGCCTTCAAGACAATAGCCTTCACACTCTCATAATCTGTCGATAAATCCTCCTCCAGCGTTACATATACCCTTTGGGCTCTTCCAAACAATTTACTTTGTATAAGAGTGGTCCAATACTCTTGGGGCCACTCCAACCTTGCAGCAATCCTTGCAAATGATACAAAGAATTCTGCTACATTATTCTCTTCAAATTTAGGTACAAATTTGAGAGTCTGCGCTAAATTAATAGCAGGCGTTACTAACCTATTTGGGGAATGGGCGGGGGAAAAAGAACCTGGGTTTCTCATGGCAATCTCATGCTGCCTCTCCTTTTCTCTTTCCCCTGCCTTAAACTTTTCCATTTCAAATTCCATTTGTCTCAGGGCAATTTGCCTATCCAAAATTTCTACAGACACTACTTTATCAGGTTTCACCTCTTGTTCCCCACCTGTCTTTACAGTTTTAACATAATCATAAATGTGCAATAGCAATACACCCTTTTTTATGGACACATCATATTCCAATTCAAAATGCTCTGCTACAATTTCCAAGTCTTCCCTATTTAACTCTGCCAACCCCTCTTGCCACCCCTCTCCTCTAAGAAGTTCTAATACGTTAACAACCATGATCACTTATTCACACAAAATACTAAATTTACATAAAACAACACCGAGGAGGTGAAAATACACTGCCTGAGAAATTACCCCCAAGAATTAACTGTGCACAAACACTGGTGAATACTCAGGAACGAAAGATCCTGTCACGGTCGCCACTTGTGATTGCTGGCTTTGACCACCACACAAAACACTACACTTATCAAATAGTATTCACCATCATACAGTACTAAGTCCACTAGAGGTGGAATAGTATCCAAACATCAATACGAATGCAAAGTCAACTCAAGGGGACAAATAAAATACCACTAAAATCTCCTTAATTTTAATACATAATATTTAGACAGAAATAACACCTGAACCACAATAATACAATAATAAATGATACACACTCAAA
This sequence comes from Palaemon carinicauda, assembly GCF_036898095.1. Lineage (NCBI taxonomy): Eukaryota > Metazoa > Arthropoda > Malacostraca > Decapoda > Palaemonidae > Palaemon > Palaemon carinicauda. Next base: position 118,557,999 of record NC_090726.1, on the reverse strand, counting down.
CTTAACTCCCTGCAAAAGAAAACAATTACACAATTAAAGAATGGTCATCAACACATGCAGACTAAATGGAGAGAGGGTCCAGAAAGGAGAAGGCCAATGAAAAGTAAGAACATCCTAACAAATACAAACTAAATATCCCTAGCAAATTGACGATGGCTGGTTTGATTGAAAGGCTTTCCCAAGCTCCACAAATGACATCAGCTGGCTGATTATCACAGGTCGTGATCATGATAATTAAATACAGGTACAAATATTATTACCTTGGGACAGAGAGGTCCCCTTGGCTTTTACTGAACCAAGGGTAGTACACAAAATGTAGGATGATAAGTCCTTGCTGCAGAGAAAGGATATCCAGAAAGCTAAACAGCTTCACAATGTAGCTCTGCAAAGGTGAGGAATAAATATAGTTCCCACAGCAAATGTCGTGCCCTTCAATGTTGGAGGCTCAGAAACACACTAAGGAACCCTCCTCCAAAAAGCCCCTCCATACCTCCATTCACGCAAGAGCGCAGCCACTTAATCCACACCACTTGAAAATATAAAACAGCCGTTAGTCCATTATAAACACTAACATAACCACCAGTGAAAAGACAAATTATTAAAGAAAGAAAACAATACGTCTATACTTAACCTTATAACACTAAGTCTATATTTAACCTTATACATCTATAAAAACTTAAATATTTTGGAAATATATAACAACTATGTTACACCTCCTCACCCAACCAAAAAAAAATTCCAAAATAATTTTTTTTTCTTATAAAGTGATTTAAATTACAACATACAGGTTATCACATATTGAAATATTAAACCAACACTCAAAAATAATTATTAAACAAACTGCAAAAACATGACAAACAAAAGGAAAGAGGATGGCAAGTACCAAGGTTTGCAGCTCACAAGGATAGCAATATATAACTAATACTAAAAACATCTTAAACCTAATATTAATCACAAGTAAATTTTCCAAAACCAGAAAGCCAAAACATCACCATTCGATAAAAAGGTACCTAACCTAAAAATTTCACATCACTCATACCGTTAATAAACTTAATAAAGAGTCATTGCACTAACAACCGGATTCTGTATATATAGTCCAAATGCTATAACCTTTTCCACACTCAATACACTGTTCATTTTCAGGGATACACATCACTCACTATCAATAAATGTTGATCACAAAAACCACTGTCTATTTCAGTGTTATATATCACACTTATCACCATAGTGTCCAATACATACACACACACCGAACGACACAGAGAAGACCACCACAAGACTCCCCTGCGCAAACAAACAAACAAAATCGATGAAGCGTAATTATTAGCCTGAAAATACAGAATAACCAGATTAGTGCCTATCTCCTTTTCTTAACTTATTATAAACCTTATCGTACCTGATACCTCAAAACCTTAGACCACCTAATTAATCAACCATTAGCAAGTACCAGTGATCACCCTCACCTTTTAACCTTAAAGATCCCATATACTATACCGAAAACATTATAGTCTTCTGTAAAGAAACCATGATTAATAAATCTTAAATATACATTTGCTTCTACTCACTACGTGCCCATTTCAACAGCACACACACCATAACTAGAACGATACGGATACTACCTTTAATAACTGCATAGCCCTCTGTCAATAATCTAATATTCAACGCTGCGAGAGAGAAAATCTGCAAAAATATTATCTTTTCCTGGGATGTGGGAAAATTCTAAATTCCACTCTTGCAGCATGAGACTCCACCTCATCAATCGTTGATTTTTATTCTTGTATCTGCTGATGAAGGTCAGGGGATTATGATCCGTCAAGACCTTAATAGGTATATCCGAGGAAGAGAGATAAACCTGAAAATGATTAATAGCAAATATTAAAGCAAGAGTCTCTTTCTCCACAGTTGAATACCTACGTTGGGCGGAGGACAACTTTTTGTAAAAGAATGCGACAGGATGAGAAACTCCCTGCTCGTCATTCTGCAACAACACCGCTCCTACACCAACGTCACTTGCATCCGTGGCAAGAGAAAAAGGAAGGTCAAAATCAGGAGCTCTCAAGACAGGGGGATTAATTAATACTCTATTTAAATTATCAGAAGCCCTTTGCGTTTCATCCGTTCAGACAAATGCTACCTTCTTTCTCAAGAGATTTGTCAACGGATCGGCTATATCCGAAAAATTCCTAACAAACCTTCGGTAGTATCCACTCAAACCAAGGAATCTTCTGACATCCCTCCTACATTTAGGGACTACCATGTTTTCAATACTTTCGATATTGGCCTGCTTAGGAGCAACTTTACCATTACCAGCCTCATGACCCAAATATACCACCTTCGCCTTTGCGAAACCACTTTTCTTTAAATTAATTACCAAACTTGCCTTTTTCAACACCTCTAATAGTGCCCTAATACATTTTAAATGGGTTTCCCAATCATCGCTATAAATGACAATATCATCAATATACACAACACATCCTTCTAAACCATGGACTAAAGTATTCATTAACCTCTGAAATGTGGCAGCCGCGTTCTTCATACCAAACGGCATAACTTTACATTGAAACAGTCCCTGTGGTGTTATAAAAGCAGACAGGGCCCTTGCCCGCTTTGAAAGAGGAACTTGCCAATAACCTTTCAACAAATCGAATTTGCTAATGTATTTGGCCTTACCCATTCGATCAATACAATCCTCAATTCGAGGTAATGGATAACAATCAGATTTAGATAACTCATTCAACTTACGGTAATCAAAACATAACCTGAAATCACCGTCGGATTTTTTTACCAATACAATCGGGTATGACCACGGACTTTGACTATGTTCAAGTAGTTCATGTTTTAACATATAATCCACTTCCTTAGCTACAACCTCATTTTTGAAGGGATTCAACCTGTAAGGAGATCGTTTCATAGGAGTGGCGCTACCTACATCTACATCATGTTCAAGGACCGAAGTCCTACCCGGTACATCCGAAAATAATTCCTTATGATTAGATACTAATTTTTTCAAAGACCTTTGTTCTTCCTTACCTAAATGTGAAATTACTCCCGAAAAATTTTCCAAAGACTTTCTATTATCCGACCGCCATTCACATCCATTAAAACAATTATCATCAATACCCTCCCCCTCTGAAAAAGAAAAATGGTTATTGTTCTCAGAATCTACCGTATTCCCAATGGTTGCTACGGGAATGACTTTCTCCCGTTCCATATAAGCCTTCAACATATTTATATGACACAGTTGAAAAGGTTTCCTTCTTTGGGGTGTCTCCACTAAATAGTTAACTTCACTTACTTTTTCCAAAATTTTCCAAGGACCTGAAAAAGAAGCTTCAAATGGATGCCCTGGGAAGGGTAACAAAACCAATACTTTATCGCCTACCGCAAAGTCGCGTGCCTTGGACCGTCTATCAAAAAAGAACTTCATTCTTTTTTGGCTACATAATAAATTTTCACCCGCACATTTCCAAGCCTTGGTTAATTTATCACCTAGATTAGACACAATCCAATAAATTAACCTCAGGGACGTCTCCCTCCCAAGACTCACGAACCACATCGAGAGGCCCTCGAACGCAATGACCAAACACAAGGTTGAAAGGCGAAAAACCCAAAGACTGACTTGGGGCAGAACGAAAAGCGAACAACAAATAAGGTAATTCCTTATCCCATTCAGAACCATTAATTAAACAATATTTTTTTACCATAGATTTCAGGGTTTGATGAAATCTCTCCAGAACTCCCTGACTTTCGGGGTGATATGGAGACGAGGTCACATGTTTTATATTCAACTCTGTCATTTTATCTTTGAAATGCCTACTCATGAAATTAGATCCACAATCTGATTGAATTACTTTAGGCATCCCAAACCTGGTAAAAAAGTCAATTAGTACGTCAACAATTTTAATGCTTTTTATGGTACGTAGTGGCATTGCCTCAGGATATCGAGACATCCTATCCATTATTGTCAAAATATACTCATTACCACTACGCGTCTTCAGTAATGGTCCAACCACATCAATAATGACTTCCTTAAAAGGTTCGGAAACTACGGGAATAGGACATAGAGGCGATTTTGGAATCCGCTGATTGGGTTTACCGACCCTCTGACACACATCACAATTATTGACAAACTTCTTTACATCTGCCTTCAACTTTGGCCAATAATGATTCCCTAACAATTTGCAGGAAGTTTTATGAATTCCAAAATGGCCGGCCAAACCACTTTCGTGCGCCAATGACATTAACTCCTTCCTGTAACCAAAGGGAACAATTATCTTTTTTACAATTTCATGATCAACATTATCCACCCCCATAGGCCTACTCAACCTATATAAAATATTATTAATTATCTTAAATTTGAGACCAGTCATATCAGACACCTCCCCTGACTCGATAGGGAGTTCCCGAAACTCCTTTTTCTGGGCCTTGATTAGCTCTTCAGTAGTCCAATTCAGTTTGTCCTTCAAAATCCCTAGATCTACAACTACGCTATCACTACGTTCTAAACTACTTAAATCTAGATCAATTGTTGACTCTGCAGCGTCAACAACTCTAGCACTAGAACGAGTAACTGCTGCTACTTCACTATCAGGGTTTATCAGTATGGGACAAGTATTATTCTTCAGAGCAACATCATTCCCTATCACAACATCAACATTTTTAACCGGAAATTTATCAACGATGGCCAATTTCAAATTCCCTGCAAAGGAAGGGCAGATTAAATTAAAATTTTCAATACCATACGACTTTACAATATCAGGAAAACCAGCCAATAACACAAATTCCCCACTTTTTGGTACAAAATTACAAGGTAATGCCTCCCTTAGGATCAAAGACTGCGCTCCACCAGTATCACGCAAAACACGCACTCGTCTTTCCTCAGTCGAATTGGCGAAGGAGACACTACCGAAGAACAAATATCTGTCAAAACAACCAGGTAGTCATTGGTCAGCGGACCGTGTCAGGATATTTTATCCCTCTCTCTTTTCCACACCCATCACTGGCCGACTATTGGTACCTTGCGCTCTTTTAAACGCATAACACATACTCTTTACGAGCCCCTTCTTATTGCAAAAGAAGCACGTTAATGTCCTCAATTTCTCTGGATTGTATAAATTTGGCCTATTGCCTCTGTTAGGAGAAAAATTATTATTAGCATTACCCGTATTATTATTACCTCCCTGATTATTTCTACTAAACACCTTAGCATTATTATTGGGATTAGCATTATTATTCCTACCCATCTTAACCCAACTAGACTTCACATTTGTCGTTACTCCCCCTAACTCACTTTTATGAGACAAGCAATATTCGTCACTAGCGATGGCTACCTCCTGAACGGTCTCGAGTTTTAACTCTTCGAGGTGGACCTTCAGTTTATCCAGGACACACCTCTTAAACTCCTCCACCAACATTAACTCTTTCAATCTCTCAAAATCTCCCACCTCCTTGGACTTGAACCAATCACTAGCATACTGTTCCTTCGATCTGGCAAATTCAACAAAAGTTTGTTCCCTACATTTTTCTAAGTTCCGGAAGCGTTGCCTATAAGCTTCAGGGACTAATTCATAGGCCTTTAAGACAATAGCCTTCACACTCTCATAATCTGCC
>NC_090726.1:118542389-118549889 GCF_036898095.1 Palaemon carinicauda | reverse complement strand
AAATATACGTATAAGTAAAATAATTCCTTACTTTAACTTGGAAATAATTATTTTAATAAAAACCTACGCGAGTAATTGCTCTTGAGTGATGTCTTTTTAAGAACGAGTTACAAAATTTATGCAATTTAATATCTTTCAATATTTTCTGAAGTAAAAAATTATTATATTTTTCTTTTTTTTTTTACAAAAAAAAAAAATGGGGTCTGTAGCCGACAGGTCTTCCCTCCTGCCTAATCTTACGCCCCTGCTCTAAAAAGAAAAGTATTTCATCAGATGGTCCTACATATATTACCTTATGCATCGGGAAATTGGAACCTTGCCAAAGCCTTAGAACAGTAACTAGTTACAGGAAGAAAATCTATAGATAGAGAGATAATATAATAATGGCAAGAGCATTAAGAGACAGAAAAAAGAGCAACATGTATTTGAGAGCAAACTAAAGTAAAGGATATTCTAACAGCATGTAAAAAATTTAAAACGACATGGGCAGGATGGACAAAAGTATAATAAAATAGATCCCTAGAAATTGAAAACTAAGGAAGAGAAGGCGAGCTTAGAATATCTGCTGGTACAGACTTCCATAGAAAGACAACAAACAAGATACAATTGGATTGACATGCCTGAGATAATTGTACTCTAGTGGTCTCTCATTGATGGATGGTGATGATGATGATGATGATATACTGATATATATATATATATATATATATATATATATATATATATATATATATATATATATATATATATATGCCTGTATGTATATATATATATATATATATATATATATATATATATATATATATATATATATACATATATATATATATATACAGTAAATATATAAATATTGCAAACGAGCCAAATATTTGAATACATTAATGTCTGGATTCTCTTACCGACCTCGAGATCAGACACTTGAGGCGAAGCCACTTAAAGACAATAGCATTTCATTGGCCGGAAATCAGACTCTGGTCCACGATGCTTAGAATTGAAATCAACCCATCTCCACCATCGTAGATAATCGTTTAATGATAAATTTGGCACATTTAAACGTGTCTTTTTATTTTCCAAATGAGCCATACATTGTGTCATGTTTGAGACAAAATACGCTGTTCTAATATTGTGCACATGCTTTGGAATATACTCGAAAACCCTAGTGTTAGATCTGATCCTCTTTTTATTTAGAGTAATTTTTGGCAACCTTACGCCATTAGGCCAACCACCCAAGCTTCCTGATCTCTGTTTTAGAATCTGGAAGTAGCTAATTCATATATAAGCTCCTCCGGGGTTCCATAGCGGCAGAAGATAGGCAGCCATCCTGTGAAAGAGCCAAAGTGTCTCCCTCACTCTCTCTCAGTACCTATGGTGTGTTCTCTCCAAAGTGATTCTGTGCCCCAAAGAAAATCGTGTGTTGAAACGATACGTAAGACGAAAAGGTGATTTTGATTTTGAGTTGTTGTGAGTGTTGGTATTTTGTAAATTCTTGTAACTGGCCGTGCGCAAGTAAATACGTGAAGTTAGCAAGTTTCTCAGTTATTTTAAGAGTTCTTTAAGAGTTTAAACATTGCAGTGTAATTATTTCTTTTGCCTTATTCTAAGGTTTTATGCATATATAATATTTCGAGTCAAGTGATTATAGAATTTTCAGAGTATAATTATTTCTTTTGTCTTAGTCTAATGTTTATTCAGATTTAATATTTCGAGTCAAGTGATGATAAAATTTTCAGAGCCTAACATTTTCGTCTTAATCTAAGTTTTTTTCAGACTTAATATTTCGAGTGATTTATTTTTGCTTTTATATAAACTCTTTCAAAGTGTTTTAATTTACATAGAATATATTTATTTTTGTAAAGAGTGCATTATTCCAATCACCGGTGTTTATTTCATATTTGTTTGTACCCGGTTATGAAACGTAGTACAATGTGGTTTTAAATGGTTCTTAATAATAATTACCCAGTATCGTTTTGAGCATACTTAAGAGACCTTTAGATATTCAGTGTTTTATATATTGCTAACTACAGAGTTATATAACTGTCTCGGAGCTCGGGTATTAATATTTTCAAGTGTAACAGATTTAATGTAAAAACAAACAGGTAAGTTTGGAACTCGAGAGGTTGCATAGCTTGCCAGTCTTAATATATATTAATATTATATGTTTGGATCCCAGACAAAGGACCATCTTATAATATGTTTTTTGGGCCCAGACCCAGGAACCACAGAGTATAATATATTTTTGCTGCCCAGACCCTTAGCATCGAGCGAGTCTGTTTTAAGTATTGGTGATAACAGGGCCATGTTTTGATTAAAGGTTTTGAACAATTTAGTATTAATAGGATTTTGTATATTGTTAGGATATATTTTTGGAGGGGTGTTAAATATTGTAAAAGTACAAGATGGCACAGTTTAATATCCAGGAGTTTTTGAATAACCCAAGTATTCAGAAATTGTCAGGAGCTAATGTAACTAAAGCTCAGCGGCTCTCTATTCTAATAGAAGGTGGTGGCTATGCAACGAGTGATATGATTAAAGCCAAAATCAAGTGTCTAGCCCTAGAAGTGTTGATAAACTCGGGAAAGTTTTCGGGAGAAAATGTTGTAGCAGCACGTGAACTGGTGGAGGAAGCTGAGGAAGAATTTATAGCGAAGGAAGTTTCATCTGACCTAGAAACTGAAGGGATAAAAGCATAAAAGGAGGTAGAGGCTAAGATTCAATATATTGCAGTGGAAGAGAATTTGGTTAAGCTCACGATGATGGCAGAACGAGAAGAAAGAGAGAGAAGATGTGAAGGACTGGCAGAAGAAGCACGACATGTGAGGGAATTGAAGCTGTCGAATCTCATGCAAGGCTGGCAACTCAGATGTTTGATGTGGCAAATGCACAGGTATTGATCCCAAACTTCGTAGAAGCTACGGACGAGCTCTTCGATCATTTTGAAACGTTCACATCATCCATGGAATGGCCAGAAGATAAATGGTCTTTATTAGTGCAGAGTGTATTGACTGGGAAAGGCCGCAGTGCTTATTTATCCTTATCTCATGACCAGAGAAAGGACTATCAAGAAGTGAAGAGGAGGCCGCTGCAAGTGTACCAGATGACCCCTAAATATTAAAGGGAAAATTTCCGAAGATTGTGGAAGGACGAGGAAATGACTTTCCTGGATTACGTTTATCAGATACAATGATGTTTTAAAAGATGGATAAAGGCTGCTAATGTGAAGAAGATGGCTGATTTAGAAGAATTGATTGTACTAGAACACTATCTACGAGGAATTCCTGAACATGTTCGAACGTACTTGTGAGAGAGAGAGGTGAAGAAACTTGATAAAGCACTTCGTTGAGAGAAGATTATAATATTATCATTCGTAAACCCTCCTCGGGCATGAAGTCTCAAACGCCGTTATGACCAAGTGTCAAGTATTCGCTGAACCATGGAAACCAGTTCAGTAATAACTACATGAACAAGTTCACCAGTTACAGAGGAAGTAGCACTGGTACTGTTCCTAAGCAGAATTTGATAGTTCCACAGTAACAATCGTAGAATCATCTTCATTCAAGTATCGGGAAAGGCGTGGAGAAGGTTAATATTGTCGGTTTTAAGTGTGGCAAGAGAGCCCATATCAGTAAGGAATGTTGGTCAAACCAACCGAAAAAGTGACCCAATTGTTTAAGGATAACTCGACTTGACAGAATGCAAAGATGAAGAAAAAACCAGGAAAGGATGGAGAGAAAAATAAACCAGTTAACGTTTACACGACAAACAGGATAAACTCAAACAGCGTGGATACCTTTAAACCATATATTTATGAAGGTATGTTAGCAGCAATAGACGGGAGTGAGCAAACCCCGGTCAAGATATTGCGTGACACAGATTGCAACCATAGTGTGGTGGTACAAAGAGCACACCTGTTGGTGGAGCACTCTCTCACAGGAGATTCGATTATTTTGAAGGAAATAGAAGGTGAAGAGGTTACCCCTATTTGCCTAATGAAACTGTCATTGGAGTTGGTGACAGATAATTATGACTTTGCGGTAAAGGATTCATTGGATGTCGAAGGAGTAGACGTCCTGCTGGGTAACAAGGTTGGTGGAGCTTCGTTTTGTGCCTTGTCCCATTGTAACGGAAAACCATTGAAGTATTGTCCTACGTCTCAACTCGAGAAGGACTACCCACATCTGTTTCCTAGTTGTGTGATGACTAGACGTATGACGAAGAAAGTGGCTGAAAAAGAAGAAAAAGAAATTGAAGGAGTGATGAACTAGGAGGATTTGTTCTCCAAAGAGGAGGATTCCCTTGATGTTACATAAGAAGAGAATTCCAGAGTAAGCCCGAGCAATGAGGAATGACACACGAGTGGACAAGAGGACAAAGAAGAAATGGACCTGGATGAAATAGAAAACTCAGCGTTAAGAGTAGGACAAGTGAGTAGGGAAAGGCTGATAGGATTACAACAGAAGGATGCAACGTTAACAGAGTTATTGTACCATGTGGTGGACAAGACGGAGGTACAGCAGTCTCCGACCTAGTATTATCTTAAGGATGGGTTGCTTATAAGGAAACATAGACCCGCCGATATCCTGGGAATGCCGAATGGGGGATATACTGTCAGATATTAATTTCCGCACCATTGAGAAGACAGGTGATCGCTGTAGCGCACGTGACGGGACATGTGGGGATAAGGAAGACGGCGGAGAAGATTGTGAAACACTTTTTCTGGCCTAGCATGCATAAGGACGTGGGCCAGTTTTGCTGTGCATTTCACTCATGTCAGATGGCTGGAAAGCCAAATGAGTATATTAAGAAAGTGCGAGGAGGACACTTCAGCAAGGTAATGATTGACATTGTGGGATCTTTACCAAGGACGAAAAAAAGGTCACAAATATATGTTAACCTTGATGTGTCCAGCGCCGAGATACCCTGATGCCATACCTGTCAGGAACATCAGTGCCAAGATAATCGCAGGGAAGTTGCTAGACTTTTTTTTACCAAGTTTGGTAATCCAGAAAACTTTCAAAGTGACCGAGGAACGAATTTCGCTTCAAAATTATTACAGTACGTAATGAAACTGTTGAATGTGAAACAACAACTGTTAACTGCTTATCATCCGGAGACCCAAGGTGCATTAGGGAGGTTTCATCAAACTTTGAAAAGTATGTTAAGGAAGTTCTGCAATGAAACGGGGAATGAATGGGATATCGGACTACCCTTGAGGTTATTTGAGGTACGTAATGCTTATCAAGAATGCATGGGATGTAGCTGAATGAAATGGTATTTGTACAAGAAGTATGAGGACTGATTAAAATGATATCAGAAAAATGGAAGGACCAAGAGGAAACGTCAAAGATTTGAGGAAAAGTATCGGCAAGATGAAGAAATTTACCTTAGAAGACATGAAAACGAGTCAAGGACGAGCGAAGAAAATGTTTGTCATGAAGTGTACAAACAGAATGTTTGCGGTAGGACTGGTGTGTGTCTACTCACTGATAAGGAGATTCCCTCTCGCCAACGAGTTCCAAGAACCATTCCGGATTTTGGAGAAGAGCAGTGACCTGACCTACGTTATTGAGATACAAGGAAAAAGGAAAAATCTAAGGAAGACCATATTAACTTTGAAACCGATACTTCAAGTACCGGATTTCAACGAGAAATTGGAGCGGTCTTATTGCAAGAAGATAAGTAAGTGATTCTTCATCCTGTTTGTTTTATGCTGTCTAATTTGAAGAGCAGCAACGAGTCGAGGTGAAACGGAACTGCTTGCACTGATAGCAGTGATAAACAAATTTTTAATCTATGTGAGTCGACCACAAAATGAATAGATTACAGTGTATTTGGACCCATAATTTTTTAACCTTAGTTAATAAGAGGAAATATAATAATCAAAGGTTAGCTAGGTGGTCTTTATGTTTGCAATCGTATTGTATTAATGTAAAGTATATATCAGGTAAAGATAATGTGGTTGCAGATTATTTATCTCGGGTTGAATCGATGGGTTCAGACCCGGAATAATTAATCTTTTTTTCGGGGGAGCTATCTTACGAACCGGGTCTAGTATAGAATGAATAAATTAATAATGTATTTTATTTATATTTTCATATGTGCATTGATAAGGTGAATAGCCCACTCTTAAGATGAGCTTCTCTCATGTAGGTATAAGTGTGTTATGTAAATTACGTAAGACTTTGGTCGTTAGATTATTTCTATTATTCATTCAAGTCAGTATATATAAATTTACATTATCTTTATTATTTTTTATTTCAAATATTTTGTTACAAAATATTGTGTAACTATTTAAGAGTGCTATATGACCATAGGAGATATGAACAATGGCTTATGTAAATGTTTTTTATATCTTTATGAGGTATTGCGTCATGTTTGAGAGAAAATACGCAATTCTTATTTTGTATCACGTGCTTTGGAATGTACTAAAAAACCCAAGTGTTAGATCTTATCTTTTTTTTTTTATTTTGAGGACAAAGGGTGGGCAGAGCTAGCTGAGAGAGAGCGGTCTCACAGTTGCGTTGGTACTTGTGCGAAAGAGTAATTTCTGGCAACCTTACGCCATTAGGCAAACACCCCAAGCTTCCAGATCTCGTTCCTAAAACCTTCTGGAAGTAGCTAATTCATATATAGGTGCCCAAGGGCTGCATAGCAACAGAAGATAAGCAGCCGTCCTGTGAAAGAGCCAAAGTGCCTCCCTCACTCTCTCTCAGTACCTAAAGTGTGTCCTCCCCAAAGTGATTCTGTGCCCCAAAGTAAATCGTGTTGAAACGATATGTTAGAAGAAAAGGTATTTTTTAATTTAATGTGTTGTGGCGAGTGTTGGTATTGTGTAATTTCTTGTAAATGCATGAAGTTAGTAAGTTTATCAGTTACTTTGCGTAATTCTTTAAGAGTTTAAGCATTGGAGTGTAATTATTTCATTTGTCTTAGTCTAACGTTTTATGCAGTTTTAATATTTCGAGTCAAGTGATTATATAATTTTCAGAGTGTAATTATTTCTTTTGTCTTAATCTAAGGTTTAGTCAGATTTATTATTTCGAGTCAAGGGATTATATAATTTTAAGAGTGTAATTTTTTCTTTTGTCAAAGTTTAACGTTTATTCAGATTTTATATTACGAGAGAAGTATTTATAGAATTTTCAAAGCTTAAAATTTTTGTCTTAATCTATGTTCTGTTCAGACCTAATATTTCGAGTGATTCATTATTGTGTTCATTTCATATATGCGCATATCCTGTTATAAATCATATTACGATATGGTTTTAAATAGTTCTTAATAATAATTACTCATTGTTGTTTTTAGTGCACTTAAGAGACCTTCAGATATTCAGTGTTTTATATATTGTTAACTACAGAGTTATATAACTGTCTTGGAGCTCGGTTATTAATATTTTCAAGTGTAACAGATTTAGTAAAAACAAACAGGTGAATTTGCAACTCGAGAGGTTGTATAGCTTGCCAGTAGTAATATATATTATTATTATATGTTTGGTTCTCAGAC
>NC_090726.1:118532389-118539889 GCF_036898095.1 Palaemon carinicauda | reverse complement strand
GGTTAGACCAATTGATGCTCCTGTGTGAAGGCAGATGTTCAATGAACGATCACCTGACGGATGTGGTCGAGTAAACACTAATATTGAAATTGAAGAAAGTAGAAGTGAAAGTGAAAAAGATGACTTTTGACTGGTGTAACGTGAAGGTGAATTATTGAGCGAGCTGGACTTGCATTCACTCCCAATGTTTCTGCAACTTGCTTGTAGTTTTGATCATCCGAATTTAAAGCAGCGACAATTGTTTTTCGGTCAAAAGCAAATTCTCGGTTTCGAGCCCTGAGGAAAACAAGCAGTGACATTCATCATCTTCAGCTCCTTATATCAAGAAATACTGAGTAGTGTTAAGCCAAGAGCTTCAAACTATTCTATTTCCCTCATCATTATACTGAGTTATGATACTGAGTCGAGTTTATGTGATGGCGAATGATTATTTTGCTGAAGTGAATTTACTTATTTACAACATTTGTGAAACAGTAATTGAATTTTGTCAAAGTTTATGTTGAAATCAGTTAAGTTAATGATAATTTCATGCTTTAATGTGCTTTGTGCTGTTAATGGGTTTTATTGTTACATGAATGCTCACTATTTCACTTTTGAATACTAGCCTCTTGTATTTTACTCCGTGACTTATCTTCAAGGGGTAGGTTATAGCTTAGTTGACAAATGAAAGAAAATTATGCAAAATTGGCACTGTCTTTTAAACGTTTGTCTTTTTTTTTCTAACTAGTTCTGTGCCTGTAAGTGGCGTCAAAGTTTCAAAAGTTTTTCAAAAACTGCCATAGGGTCTCTCCTAACAGAATTTTTTTTTTCATTACCATTTTTTTCTGTGGGTGGATCGAATCACTGTCCCGATTTAAGGGTAGTATTTCTTATTTTATATGTCATGCCCATGGAAAGTCGTATTCTTGCATGTTTAATGCAGAAACAATGAAAATTAATGTACTTTCCAATGATATACAGTTATATATGTTTTCTTATTCTTTTGTTACATTTAGATGTGTTTGAAGACACAGACGTCGCAGAGATTGTTTCAGCCTGACACCATTTTTTGCCCATAAATACTAAAGGCCACACTTACAAAGTGTGTTCCTAGCCATTTCATATGTCCCAAAGATCCCTTTAATGAAAAAATCCCCAAGAAAAATACATATTTTTTTGCAAGGTCCAACCATATTTTGAAGAGATGCAACCCGTTGCCTCCCTGTGTATAAGGACCTTAAGATGAAAACATAAGTAAGTGCTGTAAGATATTTAAACACAGGAGGAATATAATCATATCCAAGTGATGTTGAATCAGATGTTGATAGAGCTACTCTGAGGCCTCATCATTTAGATTATTTATATCATACAACTTAATATGGATATTTGAATCTAATCCTTACAACCTATACTAGCTAGAAATTTAGCACCTGAAACAGCAGTATTTAAAGTAATATACCATTCATGTGAAGCCTGATTCTTCACTAGAATGAGTTTGATTCTTTCTACTCAACAAAATTGTTTCATATAATGATATAGATATACAAAATCAGCTTTTCCACGACCCTCTTGAACTAGCATTCATACTGTCATATTATTTACTAATCTTGTGTTCCAGTGGTTTCCGTGAACCCAAGCATAAACAATCAAAGTTAGGAAAACAAGGTATCACTGTAGGTATACTACATCCCTGTTTATCAAATTACTTTTCCTTGCATTGGTCGCCAATAAGCCGTGTCTGGACATTATCATCATGTGGTCCAGCGGTAATTTTGAGTACTTCAGGGACTGTTTATTCTTTTAAAATGTATGAAACATGTAGGTATGGCATAAAAGTCTTAACCTGACACCAAAAAGTTTTAATGAAGATCATTCATCCACCCAGAGCTCACTCCAAAATGTCTACTCCCTACTTTATCCTTAAAGAAATGGCACCACTATGATTTACAGTGGCTCCAGTTTAACGCAAACCCAGTTGATGAGACTAAACGCATTACATGAATACAATCATCACCACTCTAATCATGATGGCAGGCAAGCCATGCAAATGTTAAGAGACTTATCAACAGTAACCAACCCATCTCTGCAGACCATGGGCTAGTTTTAAGAGACACTTCATTCCTCAAGATACTGTCAACTGACTGACAAGCCCAATAGTACTAAAGGATAACAAAACCAATGCTTTTCTTGCTCTAATCCATTATAATTATTGTAGGGCATGTCTTTTCATACTATGACAACCCTTCCTTGGCTAGTTGACAGGTAACCTCCAGTGCCTGCTAGAGTTTGCTGCATAGTTGATTATCCCAATAAACAGTATGTGTTTATTCCTTTGGGTTTCCTGAGGAGATCCCTGAAGAGATCTATGAGGGGGTACCGTCACAAGGAGGGTGGCTAACTAGGTCATGATTCTATATCATGACCAAATTTCAGTAAAGGAGAATTATCTTACATATGAAAGTTACGGATGACATCTAGATGTTCGTCTGCAGGCTTGTACGCTTCCTTTCCCGGGAAATATTTTATGAAGATAGCTTCTCTCTTGCAAAATTTGAGCTTCTTCGTTCAGTGTAATCCACGAGGAGGCAAAAGTTGCCAGGAATTCATTTATAATTACCAAAACACCTCTTTGATGCTGGGATCATATAGCAGTGTCACTGATGCATTTATGCCTTCTGGAAATATCTTGCAGGGTGTCATCATGGCTTTTCATGTAGTCATTAGAAGCTGAACAATGACCCATGGAGGTCCTATGGTAACAGTACAATCCCCATGGGGTGATAAAGGTCGTGAGTGAGAAGCTTTACTCATCCAATTCTACTTGATGGAAAACCCAATGGGAGTCCGATGTAGTCCGATATGTGTGTAAAAGAATGATCCAAACAATGTCAGAGAGTGCCAGTGTGTAATGATACTCACGAAGATATTAAGCGCTAAGGTGTTGAATGTCTACTTTGTAATGAGGTTGGCCCATCTTCTTGGCTACCAAGACTATCTCGCACACCACTCGGTTGCGTCCCATTCTGGGACTGGTTCTATCATTCTTATCCAAATTTCTTCGTTGAGTTGGACCTTGATCTTCTTTTACAAATGCTTAGGGATTTTTGTCTGTGTATAATAGGCATTGGATATGGCATCAGACAATAAATGTATGAGGTGCTGCTTGCCCATCATCATGTGGGTGGAATAGGTACTGTGATTTGCTTCTTTGTCTGATGAAGGTGGGGCTTTGAGATTGCCTCACTAGTGATGTGAGCTGATTCAAACGAGGTGGGAAGGGTAAGGTAAACTCAATTGTACTAATCTTAGACTCTGTTGCATCCTCGTCCCTTAGGTACTTAGGTCCCAAGAAGACAGGTTGGTAATTCACGTACTTTATTCTGGTATATCAAATATAAGTAAGCAGACCCATGCTTCTGCTGGCCTCACAGTTCGTGGATGGTGGGGGAGACAACAACAACAACTCAAAGGTTCAACATAGTAGAATGAGAGAGTAGTGTTTCTCAATACATTACACTCCTCCCCCCTTAGGTTAACACACAAAAAAAATTAAATTTGTTCAATGAGTCTCCTAGGTGTTTTACTTACTCTGGTAGATTTTCTTACAATGGCACCAGTATCACAATTACTGTTCTCTGATCCTACTACTTCTACATTGGATTACAAATCCTACTTGAGTTCTGAATAGGGTTATTTGTTTCTTCTAATCCTTGTACATTATTGGGAGAAGAAACTACAGGAACAGAAGGAATCATTGTATCTTTTAATAGTGATGATTCATCAGTTACTCTAGTATTATACATTTTTCTCTCAAATAACTGTGATAGGTGACGCTTCCAAGTCAAAATACCATTAACATCTACAGAAACTAAATAATTCCTTTCACCCAGAACTTTGATAATCTTAGCTTCTACCCATTCTGGTCCTTTACCAAAATTCCTGGCATATACTGCATCACCAACTCTGAATTTAGACTCATGAACGTAAAACTCATCTCCTTGTTTAGGCATTATAACATCTAGTGGACCCTTAAATTTCCTTCCAAATAATAATTCAGCTGGGGAGCAGCCAGTAGAAGACTGTACTGTACGTCTATAGGTATACAAAAATTTTGTCATTCTGGTTTTTACAGGCAATTTACAATCAAACTTTTTGAAATTAGTTTTGAATATTCGGACAGCCCGTTCTGCAAGCCCATTTGTACTTGGATTATATGGTGCTCCTGAACAATGTCTAACACCATTTTTCTGAAAGAAATTCTGAGTCTCCCTAGCCATAAAACAAGTTGCGTTATCAGATACAATTGTGTCAGGAATACCATAATTAGCAAAACACGACCTTAAACATTGTATGGTATCCTCTGAAGTTATATTCTTACAAGCATAGACATCAATAAATTTAGAAAAGGAATCAATAATAATTAAATATTGCATGTTGTCAATGGGCCTACAATAATCTACATGCAAGTGGCACCAAGGTCTATCTACTGACGGCCAAGATAAAGGTGAAATGGCCTTATGTTTGAGATTTGTTATGCATAATGCACAGTTAGAAGTTATTTGTTCCAAATCTTGGTCCATATTAGGCCAATATACAAAAGACCTTGCTTCGGCTTTCATGGCAACAATACCCTTGTGGCCCTCATGAAGTATTTCCATAACACGCTTTCTCAACATTTCAGGAACCAAAATACGATTCCTATACAGTAATACATTATCATGCAAAGAAAGAACATTTCTCAATTTATAGAATGGTAACATAAAATTTTCCATCACATTTTCCTTGGGGAACCCCCTCCTTACATAATCTCTTACTCTGCATAAAACAGTGTCTCTTTCTATACATTCTTTTACCATTGTAACATCAAAAGAATTCTTATCCAAAATATTAATCAAATTTACATATTCTCCTGGTACATGAAAATTAGTATCATCTCTACATAATGGTAGCCTACTAAGAGCATCTGCCACTGTATTATGCACTCCCTTAATGTGCTCAATTTTAAAATCAAAACCTGATAGGAATAAAGCCCACCTTTGAATACGAGCATTAGATAATTGTGGAATACTCTTACTAGGGTTAAATAGATGAGTCAAGAGTTTATGGTCCGTCCTAATAACGAACTTCCTACCCAAAAGGAAATCAGAAAACTTCTTGACTCCAAAAATAATGGATAAAGCCTCTCTATCAATTTGAGAATAATTACACTCAGCATTAGCTAATTTTCTACTTTTGAACGAAATGGTAGAAATTTTACTCTTATATTCTTGTTTAAGAACAGCTCCCACTCCTACAGGGCTAGCATCAACTTCTAAAATCATACTAGCATTGGGGTTAAAATTATCCAAAATAATAGCTCTACCCAAGGCTTCCTTAATACTCTGGAAAGCTTCTTCATGAACTGCTGACCAATGAAACTCAACATTCTTTTGTGTCAAATTATATAAAGGACATAAAATAGAACTGAATTGAGGTACAAACCTATTGTAGTAAGTGCATAACCCCAAAAATGATTTCAAAGACTGGACAGACTGAGGGGTTGGAGCTTCCAAAATTGCCTCTATTTTCTTTGAGTCAGGTTTAATTCCCTCACAACTTAAAATGTATCCTAAATAAGGTACTTCCCTAGAACCGATAATACATTTATCTTTATTCAATTTAACATTTCTCGGTTGCAAAATTGATAAAACCTTACATAAACTCCTGTCATGTTCCTCTTTGGTAGCTCCGACAATCAATATGTCATCTAAAAATACATGAACACCCTCAATATTTGCCAATAATTCAGAAATAAACCTCTGAAATATACCTGGTGCTGACGACAACCCAAAAGGCAATCGGTGGAACTTATATAATCCCAAATGAGTATTCATAATTAAATATTGTTGAGAATTTTCACTCACAGATACCTGTAAATATGCATTTTTCAAATCCAATTTTGAAATATACTGACAAGAACCTACCTTTGCCAAAATATCATCCAATCTCGGTAATGGAAAGGTATTAACACTTGTTTGGGTATTGAGATACTTAAAATCTACACAAATCCTTATTTCACCATTAGGTTTCATTACAGGAACAATAGGACTGGCCCAATCTCCTGCATGCTCGACCTTGCTCACTATATTTTTACTTTCCAGTTCTTTCAAACTATTCTCAATTTTACATTTATAATGATAAGGCACAGATCTGGCTTTAAAATACTTAGGCACAGCATTTTCTTTTAACATTAATTGACATTCATAATTTGTAATGGGTGATCCTTCCACCACCTGATACTCATTGAACATTTTTACACAATCAAGCTTAAGCCTAGATGCACTACTTGAGGTAATAAGAGGACCTTTAAATTTATCATCACTCACATTATCAACTTATACCCACTGGTATTTCAATTTCTTCATCAAAGACCTGCCTGCTAAATTTAAATCATTATCTACAACAAAAAACTTTTGTCCCTTGACCATTTGGCCTTTAAAAGAAACATCACAATTTATTTCACCATACACCTGCATTTCCGCTTTATCATAATTAGCTAAGCGTTTCCCTGTTGGTAATGGTGTTAAATTCAATTTATTAGCATCATGCCGTGAAATAGTGGATGCACCACTGCCAGTGTCTAATTCAAATTCTAGGGGAAACCCATTTAACCTTAAAATTTCTCTATATGGCTCCTCATAATCATCGACAAAGTCAATAGAATTCACATTAAAATAAAAAAGTTTCAATAAATCGTAGGAATCATGAAAATTTTCATTAACAGGAATATGCTTACTAGTAGACTCGTCTACATCATGCACTGTATTAACATTCCTAGATTTATTTCACACACTGTACTCACATGGCCTTCCTTGCCACAGTAATAACATTTAGCATTCTTAAATTTACAATTATTAGCTAAATGGTTATCACGCCCACAATGAATGCATTTACCTTGAGCTTTACCATAATCACTTTTACCTCTCCCCTTAGAGTCTGCACTAGAATTAGGCCTAGGCCTAGTTACTTTATGCCTAACCTTGTTAACGGTACCTGATGGCCTATTATCTGTAAAAGAACTTGAAGTAGGACTACACTCGGTAACATAGGCAGTTTCTAAATTGGTAACCTTGGCAAGTAAATCACGAGAGGAGATGGATTTAAACTCAAAAGGATCAGCTAATAAAACCTTAAAATATACTTCATTATCAATACCAACCAATAACTGTTCCTTCAACCTTCGGTCAAACTCATTATTAAATTCACACTGTTGAGCTAATAATTTAAGTTCTGCATAATATTCCTTCACTGACTCACTACTTTTCTTCTTCCTCTGTAGGAAATCACATAATGCTCTATGATAACTTGGTTTCGTTATGAAATGAGACTTGAGTTGATTTATTAGGTCATCAAAAGGAACTGCAGACGGCAATTTCGGTGCTGTTAACTTACAGATCGTGGAAAAAGTCTCTACTCCCACTGAAGAAAGCAACAAAGCCCTTTTTGCTGTCGCCTCGGTTACTTCGTTTACTTCACCATTCA
>NC_090726.1:118509889-118527389 GCF_036898095.1 Palaemon carinicauda | reverse complement strand
CCTGACATTGACTGTTCTGTCATACGACGAAGAAGCTCACTGCCTTGAGATGGTTCGTCACTTGAAACATCTGCTTGACTGTGGGAATCATCCACGCAAAGACTACAAAGAAATAATCTTGCTCAGCTTGGCCTACCTTGGAGGAGGAGTCCCTACATCCTTCTGTTTTCCTGGTGCTTACCACATGGCCAGATGGATGGCCAAGGCCATCTACGCCGTGAAGATCATGCTCTTCCATGACCAGCTAGAGATGAGCAGGCGGGAGTTGGCGGAGATCCATCGAGTGGCATTCTTTGTGACCATGGTCTACTCGAAATACTGGAACGAGGCAATGATTCCGTCTTACGCAGCCAAGAACGACCTGGACTTCATAACTGACGTGAAGAGGATCTGCGACGATAGGGTGGCGTCGGTTGTGGAACGTGCGATGCGGCGCCATCTCTGGTACCTTTCTGAAGATCTGATTGGACTGGCCATCTTTGATGACCGCATCAGCCTGGAGCAGAAGGCGGCGATGGTAAAGGGGATGAAGCGTCCTTCAACGACCAAGAATCCACGGCGTCCCGAGTCGAAGACACCAATCAATCTCAATGGGTCGCTTTCCGCCTTTTACTCAGTGCGGTCAATGGAGCTCCTCAAAAGTGTCCTAGGAGGCAGGTATTCCCAGGAGCCGACCTTCCTTGAGCTGAGTCCTGAAACATGGAACACAGATTCAAGTTTCAAGTGCGCAAAGAAGCGAGTTGGTGTCCTGGAGGTCACAAACGACCTCGCAGAACGAGGAATAGCCCTCATTCAACGCTTCTTAGGCAGACGGACGAAAGAAGAAAGGCAAAACCAGTTCCTCTTGAAGCTTGCCCGCCTCCAGACGAAAGCCGTCCCGAAAAAAAGGAAGGGGGAACTCAAGAAGAATGTATACTGGAATAAGAAGAAGAGAAGATCTTTCTTTTCAGCAGGAAATCAGAAGTCGATGCATCAGTTACATTACTGATAAAAATTTAATTGTCCTGAGACGTAATTGTTGATGAGGTAAAATATCTTGCCTTATGATGATTATATTATCAATATATTGAAAAGGGAAATTTAATGGAGTTTATATTTATTTTCTTTCAATGGTATTGTATAATAGTTTCAATAAATATGAACTTTCTGCAGCCATTAGTTGTCGGTCTATATGCAATAGAAGAAAAAGCCAGAATTTTATTGTTTGATGGAAATTAAGGTCGAATCTCAGAGGAGCTATAAAAACGTTCATTTTGCGCGACCATTAAATATTGCCCAATGTTCATGAAAATTTGGTGGAATCATTTTCATTTGACAAGGAACCAGAGCAGCATGTGCTGGATTTGATATCATTACTTTGAATTTCTACCTATATACACTTGGGACACCCTATGTATATATATATATATATATATATATATATATATATATATATATATATGTGTGTGTGTATATATATATATATATATATATATATATATATATATATATATATATATATATATATATATATATATATATATATATATATATATGTATATATGTATATATATATATATATATATATATATATATATATATATATATATATATATATATATACATATATATATATATATATATATATATATATATATATATATATATATATATATATATATATATATATGACGGATTTTGAGCGAAGCGAAAAATCTATTTTTGGGCGAGATGGCCATGTCGTCCTGATGGAAGTTCCTATAGGGTAGCTTCCTAGGGTATATTACAACTATGGCGATATTCCCAGAGAATTTACCTTAAGGTACCCAGAATTCTAACTCCTGGAGCGAATATCCCTAATGAAAGGGATATCGCGACATATCAGAGGACGTATCCTTGACACGCCACATGGCAATCTGCGCCCCAAACAGAGATAACACATCGAGGGGTCAATTGGCAAGAAACGAAAATGGGAAAGAAAAAGGGGGAGCCGCTCCCAAGGCTCCCTCTTCTCCAGTTTCGTAAGCGTGCCTGGCGCCACTCCTGGCGTCATCTGGATTCCTTGTAGCGTACACGAGGTGCTACAGATACTGTATGTAGGGAGGGGTCCTACAGCCCTTTCATAGAAAGGGAAGGGCGGGTCCATCAGGACGACATGGCCATCTCGCCCAAAAATAGATTTTTCGCTTCGCTCAAAATCCGTTTTTTGGGCTCAAGCCATGTCGTCCTGATGGAAGTATACCAGAGCATTACTGTATCTGTGGATTCTCAGAACGTGCCGTACTCCCCAGAGGTAATTTTTCCCGGTCAACTAGACCTAGAGACCTAAGATGTTACCGTTATACATCTTTTCAACTAACCATAAACCATGTTAGAGCTTCCTTCCCCCTACAGGGAAGAGTCCTACTAGACTCTGGAAAAGTCTCGAAGAGTACATATACCTATGTATGAATACCAGGCAAGCTAATATAGTGGTCTCACCCTATATTAAGTAAAGCATAGTTTGTAAAGAACCACTGCGTCAATATGAAATATCGACCAGTTCTCCGTACAATACTTGTATTGGACAAAGGTTTATATCCGCATAGGAGGAAACTTGTAAAACCGCCACCGTCCCCTTCTGGGACGGGATCCTCCCGTTAAGGGAAAGCATAAACCAATGCAACATAGCTTGCATAAAGGAACAATTCTATTAGAATTATCCCGGATAAAGTACATAGAATGAATGCTCAATTATACCAATAAATTGACACAGGTGAAGGAGACGTAAGGTTCTCAAGAACAAGTTTATTGACAAACAATAAATAGACAGGTTAACAACAATTATATATATATATATATATATATATATATATATATATATATATATATATATATATATATATATATATATATATATATATATATATAGAAGAGGATAACCAAAAACTTTAAGCATAAGTATGATAGTAAACAGAACTTGTTTATCTAAAAGAAAAACATTATTGCCACTTTTAAGATACCGAGGTATCAAAGTCATAAAAGTCTGTATTACAAATCAATCACATTAGCGTTAGAAAACGCTCGGCACACATGTCTGCACTTATGCTAGGTTCACCTTTGGAAATGGAACAGTCTACGTGGGCAACTCAGTGCCCCCACTTAGTTTGTAGTACCGTATGTAACTACACACTCACCCTGGAATTAATCGTCCCAATTAAAACCACTGTTCCTCGCAGAGTTAAACAGTAGGGTTAACGACGCGACCCACTGCTACCACAGATCTCTTTAGTTCCTCTACTTGCTTCGCATAGTGGCGAAAGAACACTCTGGAAGACTTCCAGCTAGTATATGAACGGAGATGTTCAAAATCCATACAATTAAAGAAATTTAAGGATGAGGCAACTTTCCTCGGATCGTGACCTGCGGGTGTACTGTCAGGATCCGCTCTGCGAATAAAATATGTGATTTTCGCTCTGAGTTGATTCAGAGATAAATTTGAGCCTGATGTTTCTCCCCTGAATAGTTGACCACATTTGAAGTCTGAAGTTCTACGAAGATAGACCTTTAGGCATTCTACTGGACATAGAGATGCATCTTCTTTCAGAGGGCAGATTCTCCAGGGCCCCCGCCTGTTGGTGGGTAACTCATTCTTGGCGAGAAACGTAGGATCCGGAAACAGGTTCAGTTCTCCCCCATCCAGGAACTGAACACGACCTGCCTCTCTCGAGAGGGCTACAATCTCACTAACCCTGGCCCCGGACGCGAGTGCAAATAGGAAAATAACTTTTTGTGTCAAATCCTTTAACGCTTACTCCTCATTGCTCAACAGAGAAGCGAAATGAAGAACTTTGTCTAAAGACCATGAAATGGGCTTTGGAGGTGCTGAAGGTCTGAGCCTAGCGCAGGCTTTCGGAACTTTATTAAAGATCTCGTTACCGAGGTCGACCTGGAAGGCATATAGAATGGGTCTTGTCAAAGCAGACTTACACGCCGAAATCGTGTTAGCTGCCAACCCTTGACCATGGATGTGGATGAAGAAAGATAAGCAGAAGTCTGTCGAGATCTCCTGCGGATTCTTCGCCTTGACAAAGGCCACCCATTTTCTCCAAGATGACTCATATTGCCTTCTAGTAGATTTGCACTTATATTCCTCTAGGAAGTCTATGCTGGCTTTCGAAATCCCGAAACGCTTTCTCACCGCTAGGGAGAGAAAATCATGAGCTGCTGGCTCCGGGTTTTCTGTAATGAAGCGCAGACAGTCGACTTCTGGACTCGCTGGGTCAGAACTGGATCTGGTAGCGGTACAAACTTCAGCCGTAGTTCCAATGCCAGGGGGAACCACACGCTGTTCGGCCACTTGTGGGCCACTATTGCCGCTACCCCCTTGAAGGATCTCAGTTTGTTGAGGACCCTCAACAGAAGGTTGTGAGGAGGGAACAGATAAATCCTGGACCATCTGTTCCAGTCGAGGGACATCGCGTCCACTGCTACCGCTAAGGGGTCCTTGTACAGGGACACGTACAGGGGCAACTTCTTGTTGTCTTTCGTCGCAAAGAGGTCTATCTGCAGTTCTGGGACTTGATTCAGAATGAAGGAGAATGATCCTGCGTCTAAGGACCATTCCGACTCTATCGGTGTGAACCTGGATAGAGCGTCCGCTGTCACATTGCAGACTCCTTGAAGGTGAACTGCCGACAGGTACCACTTCTTCTTTTCCGCCAATCGGAAGATGGCCAACATCACTTGGTTGAGAGGTGGTGACCTCGATCCTTGTCGATTCAAGCATCTCACAACTACCTCGCTGTCCATCACCAACCTTATGTGGATCGAGTGATGCGGGGAGACTTTCTTTAAGGTAAGGAGCACTGCCATAGCTTCTAGAAAGTTTATGTGAAAGGTCTTGAATAGCTTGGACCAAGTCCCCTGGACTTTTTTCCGATGAGAGTGACCTCCCCATCCCTCCTTCGAGGCGTCTGAGTGAATCGTCACCGACGGGGGAGGTGGCTGAAGAAGAACCGACTTCTTTAGATGTCTGGCTTGGGACCAAGGCCTGAGAAGAGTACGTAGCCGAAGCGGAACTGGTCTTCTCAGATGCATAACTTCTCCAAACTCCGGTTGCATCCTTTAGCTGTGCTCTTAGTACTGGGTCTGTCACCGAAGCAAACTGGAGAGAGCCCAGTACCCTCTCCTGTTCGCGTCTTGATATCCTTTCGGAGTCTAGAAGTCTCTTGACAGAACCCGCTATGTCCTTCCTTTTCTTCGCCGGGATGGAGAAACGGTGTGACATTAGGTCCCAGTGGATTCCCAGCCACTGGAACTTTTGAGATGGAGAAAGTCGAGACTTTTTTCTGTTGATCTTGAAGCCTAGATACTCTAGGAACTGGATCACTTGACTGGAAGCTTGCAAGCATTCTGTCTCGGATGCTGCCCACACCAACCAGTCGTCCAGGTAGGCTACTACCTGAATTCCCTTTAGGCGTAATTGTTTGAGAGCTACGCTCGCAAGCTTCGTGAAAATCCTCGGGGCTATATTTAGCCCGAATGGCATGGCTCTGAAGGCGTATAGTCTTCGTTGTAGCTTGAACCCTAGGTAGGGGGAGAGTCGACGGTTGATTGGAACGTGCCAATAGGCGTCCGACAAGTCTATGGAGACTGAATATGCCCTCTTGGGCAGTAAGGTCCTTATGTGTTGCAGTGTTAGCATCTTGAATTTGCAATTCACTATGAACTTGTTGAGTGGCGACAAGTCCAGAATGACTCTGAGCTTTTCCGAGTCTTTCTTGGGAACACAAAACAGCCTCCCTTGGAATTTGATGGACTTCACCCTTCGGATCACTTTTTTCTCCAACAGTTCTTGATCGTACTCCTCCAGAACGGGGGTGGAGTGTTGGAAAAACCAAGGGCACAGGGGTGGAGTGCTGTACCAGCTCCAGCCCAGTCCGTTCTTGAGTAGGCTGTGGGCCCAGGGATCGAAGGTCCACCGATCCCGAAAATTCTGAAGTCTCCCTCCTACCGGCATCATCTCACTTGGACTGCCGTCCTGAGGTCTTGCCTCCCCGACCGCGATCACCCCTGAATCTCCTTCCCCTTGAGGGGTGCCTAGATGAGCCTCTGGCTGCTCCTCTAGGCCTTGCTCGAAAGGAAGTAGACTGCCCTTCGAACGTTGGGGTGAATGCCGTGGACTGTGTCGACACGGCCTGGGGTACCCACTGAAATGTGGTCGGGGTTTGTGCCACCAACTGGGGCACTGAAGGATATGGCAATTGCAGTTGCTGTTGCTGTTTAAGAGGCTTGGCTGGTCGAGACGGTAGCCTAGTCCTCATAGTCTTCCTCTTTGGTTGAGGACCCTCATCCGGGGAAGACTTTCTTTTGTTAGCCAGGCCCCACTTCTGGAGAAGGTTTCTATTCTCCGTGGCGGCCCTATCAACAACTTCTTTGACCAATTCGGTAGGGAAAAGGTCTTTGCCCCAAATGTTTGAGGAGATTAGCTTCCTTGGCTCGTGCCTCACCGTAGCCGAGGTGAACACGAACTCCCTACAAGCTCTCCTCGCCTTGACGAAGCCATAAAGATCCTTCGTCACTGTGGCCAGATGAGTCTTGGCCACTACCATGAACATTTCATGGACCTTGGAGTCACTTGCCATCGTCTCAAGAGTAGTCTGAAGAGACATTGAGGCAGCCAGTCTTTCTTTTGTCTCGAGCTCTCTCCGCAAAAAAAAATCAGACAGCTTAGGGAGGTCCTCGCCGAACTGACGTCCGGCAATATCAGCCTCCAACTTCCCAACTGAGAAGGTAAGATGGACGTCCTTCCAGTCTTTGTGGTCCATAGGCAGGGCCAGCGACAAGGGTTTACACTCCTCCAGGGAGGGGCAAGGCTTGCCGGCCTCGACTGCTTTTAGATCAGCCGCAAACCCTTTCTGTAAAAAGGGGAAGGCTCTAGCAGGAGAGGACACAAAGGAAGGGAGCTTCTTACTCAATGCAGCTACCTTTGAGTTCGAGAAGCCCCTCTCTTTCATCGAGGATGAAAGCAAAGCTTGAGCCTTAGCATGGTCCATCACTATGACCTCCTTCGGCTCTGTCTCCTCCTTTGAAGCTGGTTCCTTCCTCAGCCGGACATAACAGTCCGGATATGACCCCTTGCTGGGCCAGAATTCCACCTCCTCTAGGGGAACTGAGCCCAACTTATCCGAGATGACGAT
Organism: Palaemon carinicauda; assembly: GCF_036898095.1. Taxonomy (NCBI): domain Eukaryota; kingdom Metazoa; phylum Arthropoda; class Malacostraca; order Decapoda; family Palaemonidae; genus Palaemon; species Palaemon carinicauda. The sequence goes on along the minus strand of NC_090726.1, from coordinate 118,520,229 downwards.
CTTTCCAGTCGTCATCGGCATGTGCTCAGCATACCTCCATGGATTAGCATCTGAGCACAAGGGAAGGTCTTTCACATTGAGCCTTTTCTGGGGCCCATGTGATGCTGCAAGTCTCTGCATCTGCAGTTCCATTGCAGCCGCCTTCTCCTGATTCTCCTTCTGCATTTGTTGGATCATTCCAACAATGGAGGAGAGGGCCTGTCCCAGCTCTACTGGGAGAGCGGCCGATGTTGAGGGAATAGGCTCTGGGATCTGAACCGGAGTAGCCGACACCTCGTCGACCTCTTCCTCTACAACGTCTGGGGCTTGAACTTCATCCTGGGCTTCTGCCAGGAGGTCTTCCTCCAGACGCTCGTCCACGTCAGACATCCTGTCATCCAACTGGATGTCTTGCATAGCGACCGCGACTTCAGCATCCACCTGGATCTGAACTTGGGGGATCTCCTCTTGAGGCTGGGGAATCACTGCATCAGCTGATGCCCTAGGGAAAAGATACGCCCTCATCTTCTCACTTGGAAGATAAGGTCCACAGGTGTTCTTCTGGAAGCCCCTTACCCAGGTACGAAGCTTCTCCCTTGCTATATCCCTTGATTCCGCCGTCCTAGGGGAATCAAAGGCCTCAGTAATCAGGTTAGTGCACACGGTACATGCCTGAGGGTCCCAATACTGGAGATCACCCTTGGAGACAGCGCATGCTGCGTGCCTCCTACAAAACTCATGTCCGCAGAGGTTCTTACTGCGGACGTTGCAGAAAACACTTCCGCACTTCGGAGGGTCCTCCTGTAAAGAGAAGAAAATTTCCATGAGTATCAAGTGAACTATGTATCACTGGATATGCATAGTTTAGCATAACAATTCAGAAAGGAAAGACACACACTTGTGTTTCCTTCACAACCAATTGTTGCAGCCTTCCAGATAATAAAATCTTATGGTTAATCTCTTCTAGAATAACCAATGAAAAGTTTCCAGAGGAAACAGGTGTAGCTCACACCTAAGCAATGATTTTAAAATCCTGGATAATAGACAAGAAAGAACTCACTTTCTTATCTGTAAGGCAACAGCAAAGGGCTGTGCAAGACAACACAAAAGTGTTAGAACACACAGTGCTGTACCAAAACTTATACTATAGTTTTCCTCTTACAGTATATGTTATACTGAAGAATACTGGTACAGTATAGAAGGTTATGTGCCGGCCGGCACTTGCCGGCCGGCACACACCATAACTAGCTTTAAAGTATACTACTTAACAGCTATAAGGCGGCAGAACGCTGGTTCAAATGCATGTGCCGGCCGGCAGTAACTGCCGGCCGGCAACAGCCCATGTCGGCTACACAAGGTAGCACCCGGCTGCCGGCCACACTCTTGGCGACCGGCAGACAAGGGCTGACATTAGCCGGCCGGCAAAGGTACACAACCGATGCCAGCCAGCAGCAAAAGAACCAGAGGACTACGACTGCCCGGCTGCCGGCCTCATAGGCCGCCAGCCGGGTCGGGTACAGCACTAGAAGAAAACAGAATGGATGCCGGGATAAGAGCGTAAACAACCTCCAAGCCTGGCAATCCGAAAGAGTGCATATAAGGAAGGGGAGAATCTAATTCAGGCTTCCTGACCAATGCCGTCTGACTCACAGGCAGGCATGGATGAGGGACCAAGGGAGGTCCGGGCAGCACTCAAGCAGAAGACCCTTGCCGGCCGGCAGACTCTGCCGGCCGGCAAAGGACTGAGTCAATTCCACATCCTAACCTGTCCTAGGTCCAGATGTAGAATGACGTACAGTACTGTAATGGCTAGGCCATTACGGAGATAGAGGGGGAAGGGACAAAAGAGGGTCCTACCAACCTTGCTTTAGTGAAGGATCACCCGCAGCCAAGGAAACTCATCTTAGCCTAAGGGAGATCCAAGGAGGGAGGCCAGCAATACTTGCCAGCTCCCAAAGAACCAAAGCAAGGAAGGTGTTGCTACTCCCAGGGAAAGAATCTTATCCTCCCACCGAGAACAGCAACAAGGACTAGTCTGCTAGATCACAAAAGAAGGAATCATCTCGTACAGAAACCTTCGGTAGTGACCTAAGGAGGCTAAGCCTCCTATGTCTGTGTCAGGCCAGCGAGGGAGACTCTACCCCAAGCCAGACGAACACAGACTCAGACTAAAAACTCTGTTGTTCTGTCCCACTCTGAAACCAGACTTACTGGAACAGGAAGGTACAGTAACACCCCAGTATAGTTTTATCGAAAGTTAATTCAGATAAACCACTTAGGGATAAGCCCAAGGCTTAAACAGAGGGAAAGGGATTGCATAACTTCTCCGAAGAAAAGAAAGCAACCGGGGAGTATGAGAAAGTATACTAAGGCTCCATAAGCAACTTAGCCTAGGCACCAAGAGAATCGATTACCTAAATCACCGAAACTCACTCGTATACTATCTTGGAAATATTCAACATAATCTTAAATGTATAAAAAACAGCCTAAAGCTTCAATAAAATTTTAATACACTCGGAAAACCAGAATCATGCGAAAGTACTAGGACCAAACGACTAGGCTACATGGCCTAGCGTAGGCCAGAGTTGGCGAATACTTCGTCAAAATAATACTAAAGCACGAAAGGAAATCCTATGTAACACTAAATAGCTAAAATTTATTGAAGCAAAACAACAGGGAATGTCGCTCTGGCTAACTAAACTCATACCTAGCGAGCGACAGCGTCCATGATGCCTCCGGTAGGCTACGGCTCTTGTAACAAAGATTAATCCTATTAATCACTTAAAAATTTACTAAGAGCCTACATTTATACATAAAAGAAATGGTACTCAACTTATCAGAGGCCAACGAAGTTGGAGAAGCCATGAAAAGCTGAATAAATCCAAGATTTGCGAGAAACACAGGAAAAAACACCGAGTTGTTAAGCTACGCAAAAAGGAATACAGATGGCGCCAGGATTGGCGCCAGGCACGCTTACGAAACTGGAGAAGAGGGAGCCTTGGGAGCGGCTCCCCCTTTTTCTTTCCCGTTTTCGTTTCTTGCCAATTGACCCCTCGATGTGTTATCTCTGTTTGGGGCGCAGATTGCCATGTGGCGTGTCAAGAATACGTCCTCTGATATGTCGCGATATCCCTTTCATTAGGGATATTCGCTCCAGGAGTTAGAATTCTGTAATATACCCTAGGAAGCTACCCTATAGGAACTTCCATCAGGACGACATGGCTTGAGCCCAAATATATATATATATATATATATATATATATATATATATATATATATATATATATATATATATATATATATATATATATAACATATGAATCTGAATACAATATTTAAGTTTGGCACTTAATGAAAATAAACAACCATATCACAATACAAGTACCTTTCTACAAGGCTGTTTACAAAAACTCTAAGAGAATTTTTATAATTACTCACTATGATTACAAAAACTTGTTACACAACACTTTTAAAACAATATACTGAACTGTCTATCTATGCAACCCTGGAGTCACCTTTATAAGAGACTTAGCTACTTCTAGAATGTTCCAGGAGAGTAAGTTCTGGAAGCGTGGGGGCTGGGTTAAGGCGTCAGAGTTACCAAGTATTGCTCTCTCAAACTCATAATAACGCAACAAGGAGACGAATCCTGGTTTTCCTGGACAACTATCACGCACAGTGAGACGACTCTCTGTCAGCTAGCTCCACCTACTCTTTATCCCCTAAAAAGAATAAAAAGATATGGCCTATCGCTAGGTTTTTCGGGAAAATTACAAAGCACATGGTATATTGCGTATTCTCTCACAAACATGACCCAATACCTCATAGAAATATAAAAAGAAAACATTACATAAGCCCTTGTTCCCATCTTGTATGGTCATATAACACTCTCAAACAGTTTACGTAAGACTTCGTAACAAACATACATGAAATAAAAAAGTTAATTCTTCAAAATAACATAAATTTACATATACTGACTTGAAATTAACAACGACAGTCTCAAATAATTTACATAATAAACTTAAAAATACAAGAGAGGAACTCATATTATGGGCTGGCTATGTGAAGAATTTTCTTCACTCTTCTTCTTTTAATCGTATTTTTAGCTCTTCTACTAATACTATAGCTACCTCTTAAACGTTCTCTCCTACATTCAATTTTCTTTAACGAAACATAGGGAAGACTGATCTAAATCTAAACTTGTTGACAGTGGCGCACGCCATGCTCGTGACGTCACAGCGTAGATACGCACAATAGAGGGCCTTAGTCGTAACCCCGGCGTATGTTGGTTCTTTCCTTAAACTACGTGGGTCGAGATTAAATTCCTAAACTGCATTTTTTATATAAATTCCAATACTGCTGAATTAATGCATCTTATATTTCTCAATACCAATTAAGGTTTGTTAATTTTAAGATGTATGCCCATCGCACAGGCCATTGCTAATTAATCATTTAAAATATTATTTTTAGCAAGCCAGAATAGGTAGGATTGTTGTGTATATAAACTCCCTTAGAGCAGCAAGATTTCTCTAAAGTATTTAGTACAAAATCCTGCCTCCTCTGCACTCCTTGCAACAATATATTGCCCTGTCCTTAAGTCCCGATATGGCACCCCCAATGGATTACCGTGCGCATCAAGCTCCTCACCTGTCTGGAAAGGTGAAGCCAGGTGATCTCTTCGACCTTAGCGTCGGCCCCATTCAACGAGAAGCTGCCCTGGCCTGCTGACCTGCCTGGTCATTGAACCCGTGCACCTCTGGCTCAACCCCCGCACCCTCTCTCCCAAAACTCGACTCACAAAAGGTTGCTGCCGGTCGGAGAGATTGAGAAGAAGAGGGCCCTGGTATACCATAGTTGTAGCCAAAGTGATAATTTTTGGGGTGAGCCAGGCAAGAGTGCAACGTGCCAATTAGTGCGACAACCAGGTCAACAGCTATCACGGGCATAGGACTAAACTTCAAAGGAGTGCAGGTACTACATCAATGGCCATTTAGTTTTCCCCCATTTTTTATTAGCTTAGACTAATTTTAACTTTATAGGGAACCTGGCTAATTACACTATTCGGACTGTGTGCGGTGGGATTGTGTGTAAATATCTTTCCGTCATCATTTCTGATTTGAGACTAGCATAGTCTCTGGGTCACGTGGGCCACGTGCCAGACCCCATTTGATTTTTTATTGTGGCAGACCACGTGTCTAACCCATCATTTTCATTATTTGAATTGCATTTCTTTTGATACCATTTTTTGTGTTGTTAAGATGTCCGTTTTGTTTTAATGTAAATTTGTGAATAAATCAATATTAGGTTAATTAAACCTCCTTAGTATTTTTGCTCCCTCCTTTATTTAATGTTTAAACTGGGAATATTTGAAGAGTAAGTCTATAGGTGGTAACAGCGAGGAACTTTGCATTAATGTATTTGCTTCGAAGGTAAAGATCCTTATCTTTAAACTTTTAAACTACTTTACATCACTGCTCCCATTTTGGATTTTGTCTGATTACATTAACGTAAAATACCTGTCCAGCATTTCATTGGGGTAGCTGGGATGGAGCCGGAACAGAGCCTGAGAATGAGATGACTATAGACCTGACAAAGCTAGAGTAGGCCATAAATTATTGTTAATCCTACGTGTGGAGTTCTTCGGCCTCTGGACAGTAAAATTTCCCCCTTTTGTATTTAAAGAGTGATGGTTAGTGAATTGTGACAGTAAAGTATTAGCAGGGTGTCTGTGCCCCGAGAGTAAGTGCTCATATCCTCCCCTGTTGAACTTTATGTAACTGTTATAAGGAGACTTTCCCGGACTAAGTTCCCACTCAGAACACAACCATAAAAAATTCTCCACACGAGTGGTCCTTCGAACCGGATCTTTTACCTTTGACTTGTGAAGCATTAACGTAATTAATCAGCTTGATTAAGCATATAGTAACTCGCTATATCACTTACCCACACGCACACAGCCAGTTTGTCGAATTTGTAAGGCCCAGACTTTAATTGGGAAGAGAAATTTGTAATCATCATGATCTTTTTGTATCGACCACGTGTTTAAGGAGAGAGCTACGTAACCAGGTTTATTTTGTTGCTTGAATGTTCTACAGAAAGACTAGAATTTGTCGTAGGATTTTCACTTTGTCTTGGATCCGTTCACCCACGTGTGGCGGAATCCACTTATACCAGAAAGTTCTAAGCTACTTGAACTAAGGTTTTTGTTGTTCAGACGCCCGTGTTTACTGCTCAGCTAGAGCGCCGGTGTACTCATTCTGTCAACTAATTTTGCTAGCTAAGCATCTAATTTGTAACATTTTGTACCTTGGTCTACCTTCCTTTGTGTCGTTTACCTTCCCTAACCAACCTTAACCTTTCTAACTAACGTTCCCGTATACCTAGCACGTGTCCTTGTCCTAAAGAGCGAAACGGCGCAACATAATTTTAAGTGTTCTTACAAGTAACGTAGAAACTTAACACCAAGTCCGTTTCATTCCACGTGTTTGTTCCGAGATGGCGGATCTTGTTTACGACCCAAACTAAGGGTGCGTAATTGTTTGCTACCGTAAGTAAATTACTGCGTGTAGTTAATTTAATTTCCTTTAGCGAGGAGATATTATTTGTGTCCTTTAGCGACAATATTTTGGTTTTACCTCCGCGTGAGGGAAATTTCATTTTGTTTAGCCTCCAAGAGAGTGCACTTTAAAATCTAAGTTGCCTTGTGCGCCTATCTACATTTTGAGTAGTTCAGTGGCTGCCCAAGTGCACCCGTAATTGTGAAATTGTCCCAACAGTGTCAGCCTCGACCTGTTATTTTAACTTTTAACCTAAATCTTTGCATTTATAAGCCCTAGCGCTTTCTCATATGTTTTGCTTCTCATAAATAACTTAATTCAATCATTTATCGCCAAATGCGTATGTCATTTCTTTCAGTAAAGTTTGTCACGTGACCAAGCATCGTCTGCTTTGTTGGGCCCGGTCACTTTGAAATTTAAAGTAATTTCATGATTTATATATTTTTTGTCCATTTAACCATTTTCCTCCCATCATGAGTAAATTTAAATGTTCAATTATCAACCTTGTAAATTTGTAAAGTTTCATTTTTACATTCCTTTAAAATTCAGATTTATCCCTTGTTTTGTTTTACGAATCCGTTCATCAAACGTGGTCATTCCAAGATGGCGGACTTCATGTTTAACGTAAACAACCCTCCACCGCCTAAGACGGAAACGCTTAGCCCCGAGGAGATTAACGCTAGGCTTAAGGAACAGGAGTTGACATTCACCTTTGTGTGTGAGGACGCAGACATAGCACTTCATGCTCTTGCTTCAGTAGATTTTCCCAACATGGGTCCTGAAGCCGTGGGTCATTTTAAAAGTGAAATTAGTAAAGTAAGAGATGAACTTTTTAATTACAAGAATTTTTGGAGACGTCATTACGACCATCCTATTGTCAAATTAAATTATCCAGTGCTTGCTGCCTGTTCGAGTAAAGTTGAAATTGCTTTTAATAGCGTAATGGCTCATCCCAATTTACTTATAAAACCTAATCAGTCTTGTTCTTCTTCGAATGCAACACCTTCAGTGACACGTCCCCTGATTGTTACTTCTAACGTATCGGCAGTCAAGCACAATGTTCATAATTTTGCATCAACTCCCCAACCTGTTCAATCTTCACATTCTAGTACTATGTTGCCAACACGGCATACGATTAGTAATTTTGTGTCAGTCCCACCTGCTCCGTCCTCATCTCCGAACCTTAAGCCACCAGCGTTTGATCGCCCTCAAGCCCCTTTGTCTTTGCCGCCGGTGACAGTCCGTCCCGGAGAAAACCTCATTCACAGTCTTAACATGGACCCCCCAAGGGGTAGCGCAAATACCACTCAACCTAACCGTGTGCTTGAAGGCCAGCAGAGGCCTACACCGGTAAAGTCAGTCATTAAAACTGTACCATCCCATGGACCAGTGCTCACGTTGCCTGACTGTCCAGTTCTTAAGCCCGTAACTTCCGCTCTAACCCATGTTGACGCTAAAACATCCCCGTTAGGATTTGAAACCCGCTCTCAGAATGAGGCGCGTGATCGCAAGGTTAAGACCTTAGCAGTCAGAAAGGAACCTTGTGCACTAACGGCGGATTTAGCGAAGGTCACACGTGTAGACCTAGCACCGGAGCTTAGAGCCTGTTTACGATTCACCTTGCTTGAGGATAACGGTACCATGAACACCATTCATTATTTTCATTCAGTCTTATATGGCGCAACTGCAAGCCTTTATTATTTTTGCCAAGTCATTCAGCAGCATTTTTTCGGTCAATCACTTGCTTTAACCCCAAAGCGTGAATTTAATTTTTGCCTTGATAACTTGTCATGTTACTGCAATCCCCTTGACATCCTTCAGCTCGTGCTGAATATAAGTTTTGTTTCTAATGTTCACCTTGCAAACATTTCCCTTGAAGATGACATCCAAGACATTAGCTGTCAAAAATACGATGTCCCCATGAACCTAGTTTGTCCCATTTTACCATTCAGGCTAGTGCCAAACAACTTTTTACCTTGTAACGCCGAAAAGGAATTAAATTTTCTCCCTTTGTCAGGCGATGAATACAAAGTTTTCATTACGCCAGTAATTTTCTTTGTAAAATCATTTAATGTAAAACGTTGGGTGTCAGACCGGGATTGGGATTCACCCCCATAATTTTTAATTTGTCATTTGGCCGGACTTGTTGCTGAACTCGACCGTAATTGGCTTACGTTTTGTTTGCTCTATCCGTACTCCTAGGGTGGGAAGAATTGAGTATTTTTAATCGTTTAATTACCATTGCATCGTACGTTTAAAGTTAAAATTGATCATATGCTTAACTTAACGCTTCCGTGAAGCATTGCCTGCGTGGTTCAATATTCCACAAATTCACGTGAAAGCATAACTTTTGATTCAATTGATTTCAATTAACGTTAACATCGTTTTGTTAACTTTAAACGGACGATGTTGTGAAGAACGACTTCTTTCTTCATTCAGCCAGTAACCTTATCTCGCTCATACTAACAAGTAGTTGAATCACATTTGCCGGAACTAACCCCTCTCCCTTTTTTCTCCCTTTTATCCCCAGGGTGTGAAGAATTTTCTTCACTCTTCTTCTTTTAATCGTATTTTTAGCTCTTCTACTAATACTATAGCTACCCCTTAAACGTTCTCTCCTGCATTCAATTTTCTTTAACGAAACATAGGGAAGACTGATCTAAATCTAAACTTGTTGACAGTGGCGCACGCCATGCTCGTGACGTCACAGCGTAGATACGCAAAATAGACGGCCTTAGTCGTAACCCTGGCGTATGTTGGTTCTTTCCTTAAACTACGTGGGTCGAGATTGAATTCCTAAACTGCATTTTTTATATAAATTCCAATACTGCTGAATTAATGCATCTTATATTTCTCAATACCAATTAAGGTTTGTTAATTTTAAGATGTATGCCCATCGCACCAGTCCATTGCTAATTAATCATTTAAAATATTATTTTTAGCAAGCCAGAATAGGTAGGATTGTTGTGTATATAAACTCCCTTAGAGCAGCAAGATTTCTCTAAAGTATTTAGTACAAAATCCTGCCTCCTCTGCACTCCTTGCAACAATATATTGCCCTGTCCTTAAGTCCCGATATGGCACCCCCAATGGATTACCGTGCGCATCAAGCTCCTCACCTGTCTGGAAAGGTGAAGCCAGGTGATCTCTTCGACCTTAGCGTCGGCCCCATTCAACGAGAAGCTGCCCTGGCCTGCTGACCTGCCTGGTCATTGAACCCGTGCACCTCTGGCTCACCCCCCGCACCCTCTCTCCCAAAACTCGACTCACAAAAGGTTGCTGCCGGTCGGAGAGATTGAGAAGAAGAGGGCCCTGGTATACCATAGTTGTAGCCAAAGTGATAATTTTTGGGGTGAGCCAGGCAAGAGTGCAACGTGCCAATTAGTGCGACAACCAGGTCAACAGCTATCACGGGCATAGGACTAAACTTCAAAGGAGTGCAGGTACTACATCAATGGCCATTTAGTTTTCCCCCATTTTTTATTAGCTTAGACTAATTTTAACTTTATAGGGAACCTGGCTAATTACACTATTCGGACTGTGTGCGGTGGGATTGTGTGTAAATATCTTTCCGTCATCATTTCTGGTTTGAGACTAGCATAGTCTCTGGGTCACGTGGGCCACGTGCCAGACCCCATTTGATTTTTTATTGTTGCAGACCACGTGTCTAACCCATCATTTTCATTATTTGAATTGCATTTCTTTTGATACCATTTTTTGTGTTGTTAAGATGTCCGTTTTGTTTTAATGTAAATTTGTGAATAAATCAATATTAGGTTAATTAAACCTCCTTAGTATTTTTGC
>NC_090726.1:118489889-118507389 GCF_036898095.1 Palaemon carinicauda | reverse complement strand
AGCAAGCAGGGAGAAGCATTGGAGCCTATGTACAAAGACGGCCAGCACAAGAGAAGTTCCGTTTTTACAGTGGAAATCAAGAGTAAAATCGCCCAATGAAGATTTTACCAGCAGCAGAATAGGAATTTCATCAAATACACAAAAGGGTGAAATTTTAAATTGGGTAGGTAGGAAGTATACTTGTGACTGCAGAATAGCAACTTAACCTACCACAAGGTAAGCAAACAAAATGCCTTTTAATATCGAACCGCCACCAGGTTTCAGCGTCACTGCTGAGCCTAATTCTGTTGCAACACGATGGCAACAGTGGTGTGAGGAATTTAAGATTTATTTAGAAGCATTAGGGAACATGAAGGATGCACAAAAGAAGGCATTATTACTTCATACAGCAGGTAGGGAAGTTCGGGAAGTGTTTAAGACTTTGCAGCCTACAGATGACACAAGTGAAGCTGCAATTAAGGCTCTTACCACATATTTTGCTCCTCAAGTCAATAAATTTTTTGAAAGATACCAGTTTTCAGCGCAAGCTTATCAGAAAGAAAATGAAAGTTTAGATGCATTTGTGACTAGACTAAAGAATTTAGCTGTTTCATGTGAATTTTTAGAGTTAGAAAATGTTATCATAGATCAAGTAATTGCACATTGCACATCAGAAGAGCTAAGAAAGAAATTATTGCAAGATAAAGATTTAACATTAGAAAAGGTATTGATAACAGGCAGAGCTTTAGAAACATCAAATAGGCAAAGTCACATAATAGGTAGTTCTACAAGCAATAGAATGGAAAATTCTAAAATTAATACAGTAGGTTCTAAGTGGAAAACCAATGAGAATCAGAGAAGAAATATGTCAAAGCCTAGTCATAGAAAAGTGCCTAACACTATTGTTCATAAATATCAGAATCAGGGTTATACACAGAAACAACAGGAAAAACCCAAGTGTTTTAGGTGTGGTAAAACTGATCATCTTGCATACGAAGCAAAGAAATGCCCTGCTACTGGACAGACATGCCAGAATTGCAGAAAGCTAGGTCATTTTGCAACTGCTTGTAGATTTCCTAAACAGTACGCAAAGAAAATAAATGCTACAGTTGATACTATGGGTCAAGAGAATAATGAGGAAAATGTTCATGATAATCAGGTTAGTTCAGAAACTGATTTTGCGTTTCACATAAATTCAGTCAATAAAGGTGCAAAGAAACATATCATGGTAGAAGTAATCATAAATGGTAAACCAATTTTGATGCAAGTTGACACAGCAGCCGATGTATCAATTATGTCTGAGAAAATGGCTAAAGGCATTCCTAATTTGTTATTAGAAGGTACAAATAGAGTTTTGAAAAGTTATAATGGTTTTGATATTCAGGTAATAGGTGCTTCGAACGTAGAAGTACAGTACAAAGAACAGAAATTAGAGAGAATGCCATTAACAGTAGTAAAAGGTAATGGACAAACTTTGCTAGGTTTAGATTGGCTACAGTATTTGAAGTTAGATTGGCCTAGTATTTTGAAGGTTGCAGGTAGACAAGATGAAAACAAAAATGAAATGTCTATGAATGATATCCTATCAGAGTTTCAAGACGTATTTGAAGATAAAATAGGTACAGTAAAGAACGCAAAGGCAATTTTAGTTTTGAAACCTGACAGTTCTCCTAGATTTTTTGCTCCGAGACCAATACCGTATGCATTGAAAAGTGCAGTTGAAACAGAAATCAAGAGATTAGAAAGTGAAGGTTCTTGGGAAAAGGTCACATATTCAGATTGGGCTACACCATTAGTTCCTATTGTGAAGGAAAGTGGACAGGTTAGGTTGTGTGGATAAGGTGTAAGTTAGATTTGTTGTATCCAAGTTTGCAAAGTGATTTAGAAGATAAAGGGTATAAACAAATAGCAAAGCTTCCTAATGTAAGACATTTTTTACCTTTGTCTGATGTCATGGTAAGATCGTACAACACTCCAGAGAAGTGGGTACCAGGAGAGATTGTAAGAGAGATAGGAAATTTACATTATGATGTTCGTGTTGGTGATAATGTTGTAAAACGTCATGTTGATCAATTACAGCCGTTAAACAGAAAGACAGTAGAGCATGTGAATGTTAGAGATGAGAAACTTAAAGAAGTTGTTAGATCAAATGAGTCAAGTATTAACCAAGATGGTCCAACATCCAATGTAGATTCAGAACCAATTCATGTACCAGTACAAGATGAGGTTAAAGTGCTTCCTAATAGGATTAACAGAGGAAAGCCCCCTGAGAGATTAGATTTATGAATGTTTTTACAATGTCAAGTTAAGGGGGAGGAGACTGTTATGTATTATTGTAACAATGTGCTATGTTATTTCAAGTGTTTCAGGTATTGCGCAACATTGCATCATATTGCATGAATAAGACATGTTATGCTTTGATCATAAGAGTAATGATTTGTTTTGGTATTAGGATTCAAACATTTGTTGGTTACCTCAGATAAGATGTGATTCTTTATGATTTATGCTGGAGTAGGATTTAAGTCTTTTCGGAGCGATGCTCTTTTGTTTAGCAATGTTTTGGTTTGTGAGATTTGTGTAAGACGCTCCATATACACTTGAGAGTCAGCTGTCACAAAGTGAAGTTCATAATGTAGTCTTTTATACATTAAAGACGTATTTTATAATACCAACGTATTATTATCCATCAAGCATACTTCAACGAAGATGGGATCAGCTGAGAAATAATTACTAACGATTATACATCTCTGTTCCAGGTAATTATTATGGTTAATAGAACTTCCTACCTAAACATCCATACATCATATTTTGGCGACGAGGATGGGATTCGAACCCACGCAGGGAAAAGCAAGCAGGGAGAAGCATTGGAGCCTATGTACAAAGACGGCCAGCACAAGAGAAGTTCCGTTTTTACAGTGGAAATCAAGAGTAAAATCGCCCAATGAAGATTTTACCAGCAGCAGAATAGGAATTTCATCAAATACACAAAAGGGTGAAATTTTAAATTGGGTAGGTAGGAAGTATACTTGTGACTGCAGAATAGCAACTTAACCTACCACAAGGTAAGCAAACAAAATGCCTTTTAATATCGAACCGCCACCAGGTTTCAGCGTCACTGCTGAGCCTAATTCTGTTGCAACACGATGGCAACAGTGGTGTGAGGAATTTAAGATTTATTTAGAAGCATTAGGGAACATGAAGGATGCACAAAAGAAGGCATTATTACTTCATACAGCAGGTAGGGAAGTTCGGGAAGTGTTTAAGACTTTGCAGCCTACAGATGACACAAGTGAAGCTGCAATTAAGGCTCTTACCACATATTTTGCTCCTCAAGTCAATAAATTTTTTGAAAGATACCAGTTTTCAGCGCAAGCTTATCAGAAAGAAAATGAAAGTTTAGATGCATTTGTGACTAGACTAAAGAATTTAGCTGTTTCATGTGAATTTTTAGAGTTAGAAAATGTTATCATAGATCAAGTAATTGCACATTGCACATCAGAAGAGCTAAGAAAGAAATTATTGCAAGATAAAGATTTAACATTAGAAAAGGTATTGATAACAGGCAGAGCTTTAGAAACATCAAATAGGCAAAGTCACATAATAGGTAGTTCTACAAGCAATAGAATGGAAAATTCTAAAATTAATACAGTAGGTTCTAAGTGGAAAACCAATGAGAATCAGAGAAGAAATATGTCAAAGCCTAGTCATAGAAAAGTGCCTAACACTATTGTTCATAAATATCAGAATCAGGGTTATACACAGAAACAACAGGAAAAACCCAAGTGTTTTAGGTGTGGTAAAACTGATCATCTTGCATACGAAGCAAAGAAATGCCCTGCTACTGGACAGACATGCCAGAATTGCAGAAAGCTAGGTCATTTTGCAACTGCTTGTAGATTTCCTAAACAGTACGCAAAGAAAATAAATGCTACAGTTGATACTATGGGTCAAGAGAATAATGAGGAAAATGTTCATGATAATCAGGTTAGTTCAGAAACTGATTTTGCGTTTCACATAAATTCAGTCAATAAAGGTGCAAAGAAACATATCATGGTAGAAGTAATCATAAATGGTAAACCAATTTTGATGCAAGTTGACACAGCAGCCGATGTATCAATTATGTCTGAGAAAATGGCTAAAGGCATTCCTAATTTGTTATTAGAAGGTACAAATAGAGTTTTGAAAAGTTATAATGGTTTTGATATTCAGGTAATAGGTGCTTCGAACGTAGAAGTACAGTACAAAGAACAGAAATTAGAGAGAATGCCATTAACAGTAGTAAAAGGTAATGGACAAACTTTGCTAGGTTTAGATTGGCTACAGTATTTGAAGTTAGATTGGCCTAGTATTTTGAAGGTTGCAGGTAGACAAGATGAAAACAAAAATGAAATGTCTATGAATGATATCCTATCAGAGTTTCAAGACGTATTTGAAGATAAAATAGGTACAGTAAAGAACGCAAAGGCAATTTTAGTTTTGAAACCTGACAGTTCTCCTAGATTTTTTGCTCCGAGACCAATACCGTATGCATTGAAAAGTGCAGTTGAAACAGAAATCAAGAGATTAGAAAGTGAAGGTTCTTGGGAAAAGGTCACATATTCAGATTGGGCTACACCATTAGTTCCTATTGTGAAGGAAAGTGGACAGGTTAGGTTGTGTGGATAAGGTGTAAGTTAGATTTGTTGTATCCAAGTTTGCAAAGTGATTTAGAAGATAAAGGGTATAAACAAATAGCAAAGCTTCCTAATGTAAGACATTTTTTACCTTTGTCTGATGTCATGGTAAGATCGTACAACACTCCAGAGAAGTGGGTACCAGGAGAGATTGTAAGAGAGATAGGAAATTTACATTATGATGTTCGTGTTGGTGATAATGTTGTAAAACGTCATGTTGATCAATTACAGCCGTTAAACAGAAAGACAGTAGAGCATGTGAATGTTAGAGATGAGAAACTTAAAGAAGTTGTTAGATCAAATGAGTCAAGTATTAACCAAGATGGTCCAACATCCAATGTAGATTCAGAACCAATTCATGTACCAGTACAAGATGAGGTTAAAGTGCTTCCTAATAGGATTAACAGAGGAAAGCCCCCTGAGAGATTAGATTTATGAATGTTTTTACAATGTCAAGTTAAGGGGGAGGAGACTGTTATGTATTATTGTAACAATGTGCTATGTTATTTCAAGTGTTTCAGGTATTGCGCAACATTGCATCATATTGCATGAATAAGACATGTTATGCTTTGATCATAAGAGTAATGATTTGTTTTGGTATTAGGATTCAAACATTTGTTGGTTACCTCAGATAAGATGTGATTCTTTATGATTTATGCTGGAGTAGGATTTAAGTCTTTTCGGAGCGATGCTCTTTTGTTTAGCAATGTTTTGGTTTGTGAGATTTGTGTAAGACGCTCCATATACACTTGAGAGTCAGCTGTCACAAAGTGAAGTTCATAATGTAGTCTTTTATACATTAAAGACATATTTTATAATACCAACGTATTATTATCCATCAAGCATACTTCAACGAAGATGGGATCAGCTGAGAAATAATTACTAACGATTATACATCTCTGTTCCAGGTAATTATTATGGTTAATAGAACTTCCTACCTAAACATCCATACATCATATTTTGGCGACGAGGATGGGATTCGAACCCACGCAGGGAAAAGCAAGCAGGGAGAAGCATTGGAGCCTATGTACAAAGACGGCCAGCACAAGAGAAGTTCCGTTTTTACAGTGGAAATCAAGAGTAAAATCGCCCAATGAAGATTTTACCAGCAGCAGAATAGGAATTTCATCAAATACACAAAAGGGTGAAATTTTAAATTGGGTAGGTAGGAAGTATACTTGTGACTGCAGAATAGCAACTTAACCTACCACAAGGTAAGCAAACAAAAGGCCTTTTAATATCGAACCGCCACCAGGTTTCAGCGTCACTGCTGAGCCTAATTCTGTTGCAACACGATGGCAACAGTGGTGTGAGGAATTTAAGATTTATTTAGAAGCATTAGGGAACATGAAGGATGCACAAAAGAAGGCATTATTACTTCATACAGCAGGTAGGGAAGTTCGGGAAGTGTTTAAGACTTTGCAGCCTACAGATGACACAAGTGAAGCTGCAATTAAGGCTCTTACCACATATTTTGCTCCTCAAGTCAATAAATTTTTTGAAAGATACCAGTTTTCAGCGCAAGCTTATCAGAAAGAAAATGAAAGTTTAGATGCATTTGTGACTAGACTAAAGAATTTAGCTGTTTCATGTGAATTTTTAGAGTTAGAAAATGTTATCATAGATCAAGTAATTGCACATTGCACATCAGAAGAGCTAAGAAAGAAATTATTGCAAGATAAAGATTTAACATTAGAAAAGGTATTGATAACAGGCAGAGCTTTAGAAACATCAAATAGGCAAAGTCACATAATAGGTAGTTCTACAAGCAATAGAATGGAAAATTCTAAAATTAATACAGTAGGTTCTAAGTGGAAAACCAATGAGAATCAGAGAAGAAATATGTCAAAGCCTAGTCATAGAAAAGTGCCTAACACTATTGTTCATAAATATCAGAATCAGGGTTATACACAGAAACAACAGGAAAAACCCAAGTGTTTTAGGTGTGGTAAAACTGATCATCTTGCATACGAAGCAAAGAAATGCCCTGCTACTGGACAGACATGCCAGAATTGCAGAAAGCTAGGTCATTTTGCAACTGCTTGTAGATTTCCTAAACAGTACGCAAAGAAAATAAATGCTACAGTTGATACTATGGGTCAAGAGAATAATGAGGAAAATGTTCATGATAATCAGGTTAGTTCAGAAACTGATTTTGCGTTTCACATAAATTCAGTCAATAAAGGTGCAAAGAAACATATCATGGTAGAAGTAATCATAAATGGTAAACCAATTTTGATGCAAGTTGACACAGCAGCCGATGTATCAATTATGTCTGAGAAAATGGCTAAAGGCATTCCTAATTTGTTATTAGAAGGTACAAATAGAGTTTTGAAAAGTTATTATGGTTTTGATATTCAGGTAATAGGTGCTTCGAACGTAGAAGTACAGTACAAAGAACAGAAATTAGAGAGAATGCCATTAACAGTAGTAAAAGGTAATGGACAAACTTTGCTAGGTTTAGATTGGCTACAGTATTTGAAGTTAGATTGGCCTAGTATTTTGAAGGTTGCAGGTAGACAAGATGGAAACAAAAATGAAATGTCTATGAATGATATCCTATCAGAGTTTCAAGACGTATTTGAAGATAAAATAGGTACAGTAAAGAACGCAAAGGCAATTTTAGTTTTGAAACCTGACAGTTCTCCTAGATTTTTTGCTCCGAGACCAATACCGTATGCATTGAAAAGTGCAGTTGAAACAGAAATCAAGAGATTAGAAAGTGAAGGTTCTTGGGAAAAGGTCACATATTCAGATTGGGCTACACCATTAGTTCCTATTGTGAAGGAAAGTGGACAGGTTAGGTTGTGTGGATAAGGTGTAAGTTAGATTTGTTGTATCCAAGTTTGCAAAGTGATTTAGAAGATAAAGGGTATAAACAAATAGCAAAGCTTCCTAATGTAAGACATTTTTTACCTTTGTCTGATGTCATGGTAAGATCGTACAACACTCCAGAGAAGTGGGTACCAGGAGAGATTGTAAGAGAGATAGGAAATTTACATTATGATGTTCGTGTTGGTGATAATGTTGTAAAACGTCATGTTGATCAATTACAGCCGTTAAACAGAAAGACAGTAGAGCATGTGAATGTTAGAGATGAGAAACTTAAAGAAGTTGTTAGATCAAATGAGTCAAGTATTAACCAAGATGGTCCAACATCCAATGTAGATTCAGAACCAATTCATGTACCAGTACAAGATGAGGTTAAAGTGCTTCCTAATAGGATTAACAGAGGAAAGCCCCCTGAGAGATTAGATTTATGAATGTTTTTACAATGTCAAGTTAAGGGGGAGGAGACTGTTATGTATTATTGTAACAATGTGCTATGTTATTTCAAGTGTTTCAGGTATTGCGCAACATTGCATCATATTGCATGAATAAGACATGTTATGCTTTGATCATAAGAGTAATGATTTGTTTTGGTATTAGGATTCAAACATTTGTTGGTTACCTCAGATAAGATGTGATTCTTTATGATTTATGCTGGAGTAGGATTTAAGTCTTTTCGGAGCGATGCTCTTTTGTTTAGCAATGTTTTGGTTTGTGAGATTTGTGTAAGACGCTCCATATACACTTGAGAGTCAGCTGTCACAAAGTGAAGTTCATAATGTAGTCTTTTATACATTAAAGACGTATTTTATAATACCAACGTATTATTATCCATCAAGCATACTTCAACGAAGATGGGATCAGCTGAGAAATAATTACTAACGATTATACATCTCTGTTCCAGGTAATTATTATGGTTAATAGAACTTCCTACCTAAACATCCATACATCATAGTAGTGTTAGAACAATTATGATTTGAGGTTGAAGTAAAAATGTGCCTCTGCAGGTAGGACACATTACTGCACTGCTATGAGTTATTAAGCCAACAGATGAAAAATGTGCAATGGCAGCCAATCGGATGGCACAATGGTAAGTACGATTATTATATTTGCAATTGGCATTCAAAAGAGCAATAACCTCCTCCCAGTGAGCCAAGCCAGGAGGCTCCACAAATCTATCACCAAAGCCTCAGCAGCTCATGAATATTTGCATGAGAAATGACAGGATTCCCTTTACTGCTTTGTATGAGATCAGGAGAGTAATTCCATGTAGTAACTTTTTCATCTAATTTCCATGCCAGTTATACTGTTCTTACATTACACAGTGTCCTGTATTTCTATTTTTCATTGTGAAATATTAATTTCAACTCATTTCTGATGTTACGGGTTATGATTTGTTCACTAGATAACATTAAAAACCTTAAAAATTTAGTGTATATTTGTATCTATGGACATGCGGAGTGCATAAAGTGAATTTCCTGTATTTCTCATTAGGAAAATTATCTTAGTAGGCAATACGAGCATTTTGGGTTATGAGTTCGATTCTGGAATGAATCAAACTTATAAACTAAGGCACACGCCTACCGTAAGCTACTTGAATTACTCCACCATCCATATACTCGTAAATATTAGTAGCTCCATCCTCTCGGCTTTCGTTTAAACACACAACCCAATTTTTGCTTACATTTACTCTGAATGTATTTTTTTTTTTTTTTTTTTTTTTGTGTGCATTTGGAGAAGAGACAGAATGAATGTTTCTCGAAAGTAAATAAGCTATCAAGAATAAAACCTAAAATTTTAAGAGCCATACAGATTTAAAGAAACATGATCAATGCAGAGATCTTGATCTTGAGGAGCCATTGTCCGGGACCTACTTACGATCATACATTGAGTTTTGTTAGCGTTCAACTTGATGCCCTACACTTTGCACCATGCACTAATTTTAGCTAGATGTCTATTAACCACTTCACTGCGGAATGACCATATCTGCTCCCTCAGACGATTGTGTCCATTCTGCGGTATGACCAGATATGGTTTCTTGTCGATTAAACCATTAACAATGGCGGGAAATGAAATACAACTATCTCAGCAACTTAAAATACTTCTACCAGAGGTTTTTGCATTGTATTAAAGAAAAGGTCCTTATATATGTTTAGTAAAATGAGATGAAAAGGAATATTCAATGTACGATACTATCAGTGATAAGTCGGCAGAAATATTCTCTTCTTTCCCGTTTCCCATCGCCTTTCTGTGAAAAAGAGGATTATGTGGACCATCACTACGCTCCCAGCTGAGAAAAGGAATCGGGTCAGGTACTTATCTCCACAATCTTTAGCGTTGTTATTAACGACTGTCTACCTATCAATATGCTAATACAAATTCACAAAAAGGTGAATAATAATTTGTAGATCAACATTTCTCTCTCTCTCTCTCTCTCTCTCTCTCTCTCTCTCTCTCTCTCTCTCTCTCTCTCTCTCTCTCTCTGTATATATATATATATATATATATATATATATATATATATATATATATATATATATATATATATATACTGTTTATGAACTGTTGATATCTCTGTTTTTACACTATTCCACTAAAATAATGTATCATATACATGTAATATTTGCTAAAGTTGCAAAAGGCAATTGAAAGACTTGGATATTCTATAAAAATATTACAATAACATGATCATTGCACACAGGATTACATAAACTATATACATTATTTCCAGTAAATTAGCTTAACATACAATTGTATATTGTATATTTTACGGGCTGCCTAAGGCAAGAGGCCGTGTGTTACACAATGGTAAGGCAATATGACAGACAGACTGCATATACATAAGCTGATGTATATATATATATATATATATATATATATATATATATATATATATATATATATATATATATATATATATATATATATATATATATATATATATGTATATATATATATATATATATATATATATATATATATATATATATATATATATATATACACACACACACATATATATATATATATATATATATATATATATATATATATATATATATATATATATGTAAGGACAGTAAGACAAGCATCACCAAGATCAACTGATACTTTATTCAAATGTGCGTGGGAGCATATTACAAGGTGCGGACGGAAAGGTAGGATGGCGCTGACGCCAAATCAGATTGAATTGCCTGCCAAAATATATGTGTTTTCTTACACTTACAAATATACGAATTATGAGTTAACAGAAACATGTAATGAGATAATACATATGTCAAAATGTAGCTCTGATAGAGCGGAATACATATACATGGGAAACCACAGTGTGGCGAAAGGAGAATTCAAATAAATAAACAGTTTGTTGATTTTCTGGACGATGAAGGGAGCGGTGTCCTTACAAGTACTCCCCCCCAAGACATCGGGCGGCGTAGAGGGCTGATGATCAATCTTCGTATCTTTTCGGGCGCCGGAGGGTTCCTCTTGTTTTTGAACGGAGGGGCGCGCTGGCGGTCGGCGTAAGGATCTCTTCCTCTTGTCGTCGTTTGATGATTTTTCTTTCGTTGGGCGCCTTGTTTTGAGGTGGCACTCTAGATCTGCCAGGTCCGGCGGAGGCGGTGTCGCTTCTTCCGAGAAATGCTGGTTTCACGCGGTCTATTGAGACCCAGTCCTCTTGGCCATGGACGTCGAGAAGGAAGGCTTTCGTTGTCTTCTTAATTACCCGGTAGGGGCCTCGATAAGGTCTAGTTAGTGGTTGTCGATGAGCATCGACACGGACGAAAACATACCCGCAGTCATTCAGGTTTTTTGGCTTGAAGTGCTTGGTTCTGTCCTGGTAAGTTTTGAGACATGGCCTGAACTTCCTGGCGATGTCCCTTAGGTGATCAAGCTGCGTGTCAGTTGATGAGGGAAAGAATTCGCCAGTAACTGCGAGCGCCTCCCCGTAAACCTTTTCGGCGGGTGAAGGTTCGCCGTCTGCGCGAGGGGCGGTACGAAGGCCGAGGAGTACCCAAGGAAGTCGTGATTTCCAGTCCCCATCGGGGCAGCTCGCCATCAGGGACCCCTTGAGGGCGCGGTGAGTTCTTTCGACCATGCTGTTTGCCGCGGGGTTGTATGCCATGGTGCTGTGGAGCGTCGTCCCCATCAGGTTTGCCAAAGCGAGCCATATTTCTGAGAGGAAAGCGGGGCCTCTGTCTGTCAAGATGTCGTCAGGAACGCCAAACCTGCTCACCCAGCTTGACAGGAGGGCTTCGGCGCATGCTTGAGTCGTAGCTTCGGTCATCGGCGATGCCTCCAACCACCTCGTGGAGCGATTGATGATCGTAAGCAGGTAGCGAGCAGATCCAGAAGGGGGCAATGGTCCCACGACGTCGATGTGTATGTGACCGAAACGTCTTTTTGGCTGGGGGAAATCGCCTACCCCCGATTCGGTGTGACGGCTGACTTTGCTTGACTGGCAGTTGATGCATGACTTCGCCCATTCCCGGGCGTCCTTTTTTATCCCTGGCCAGACGAACTTTTCAAACAGAAGGCGAGCAGTGGTGCGTCCTGAGGGGTGTGAAAGTCCATGGATGATATCGAATATTTTCCTTCTGCAGGAGGCTGGTATCCAGGGACGTGGGCAGCCAGTGCTGGTGTCGCAAAGAATAGTTACTCCTGCTGGTCCGAGGGGAATCGCACTTATCTTGAGCGGGGTGATCCTGTGCTTCTCGGTCGGTGCGTTGTTCGGTTGCGAGATTGGTGTAGTCGATTCCCAGGTGGATTGCGACTGGGTTTTTCTTTCCTGGGACGTAACGTATGGTGCATCCGAATTCGGCGATTGTTGCGAGATGACGTTGTTGTCGGGAGGACCATGCGTCTGTCAATTTCGTGAAAGCGTGTACGAGGGTTTGATGGTCCGTCGCGATTGTGAAGGGAGTGCCCTCCAAGATGTGCCTGAAGTGGCGGACGGCGAGGTAGACGGCGAGGAGTTCCCTATCGAAGGTGCTGTATCTTGTTTCGGCGGGTTTCAATTTCTTGCTGAAAAATGCCAGCGGTCGAGGAGAACCATCGACGAGTTGCTCCAGCACAGCCCCACAGGCGACGTTGCTGGCGTCGGTCGTTAGTCGCAGGGGCGCGTTGTCGTCGAAATGAGCCAGGGTGGTGGCATTCGCGAGGGCATCCTTCGTCCGGGCGAATGCCTGTTGCTGGGGCAAACCCCACTCAAGTTTTTTCGCTTTTCCTTTCAGGACGTTGTCGAGGGGCGACAGGGTTTGTGCGATGTTGGGGATGAAGCGCCTGTAGTAATTGACCATCCCCAGGAACTCCTGAAGTTGGCGGATGGTCGTAGGTATCGGGAACTTTCTGATGGCGTCGACCTTCGTTGTCATGGGTTTTACCCCGCACGAGGATACGCGGTGACCAAGGAAATCCACTCCTTCCGCACCGAACGTGCATTTGTCGAAACGTACAACCAGGCCGTTCTCCTGTAGGCGTTTGAGGACGGTGCGGACGTGCCTCCGGTGTTCCTCCTTGGTTTTTGAGAATATCAGGATGTCGTCGACGTAGCAGACGCAGAAAGGTAGCTCACCCAGAATGCTATCCATTAGTCGTTGGAAGGTCGCCACGGCGTTGCGTAGACCAAAGGTTGAGTATGCAAAGGTGTAGGATCCAAACGGCGTTACAATAGCAGTTTTCGGGATGTCTTCCATAAATACCGGGACCTGGAAGTAAGACTTGAGGAGGTCCATCTTGGTAAAATACTTTGCGCCGTGCAACGCGTTCGTTAGGTCCTGCATGTTGGGCAGCGGGTAGTGATCGGGCGTTGTGATGAGGTTAAGGCGCCTGTAGTCGCTGCAAGGTCTCCAGGACCCATCCGGCTTTTTTATCATGTGTAGGGGCGATGCCCAGGGGCTCGATGCTTTCTTACAGATACCCATGCGTCCCATGTCCTCGAAGGCGCGTTTGGTATCCTTCAGTTTCTGGGGCGGGAGGCGGCGGAATTTGGTGTGAGTAGGAGGTCCTGTCGTTGTGATGTGGTGGTAGATCCTGTGCTTGGACGGGGAACTTGGCGAGTGTTGGAGCTTGGGCTTGAAAACCTCGGGAAATTCTCGTAGGAGGTCGGCGTAGGGGTGTGTCGTGACGGCGGATACGGACATTGTTGCAGGGCCATATTCTAGGGCGCAGGACTGGCAGGTTCCCGTGTCGACGAAGAGTCCGTGGTGGGCGAGGAAATCCGCACCGAGGAGGGGGCGATTGATGTCAGCGATGGCGAAGGGCCAAGAATACGAACGGCCTATGATAGATATCTTGAGGGTCCTAATCCCATAGCACCGTATGGGAGATCCGTTGGCGGCGATGAGTGAGGGAGCGTTTTTGTCGGGACTACGGTCTAGGTCGGACTTGGAAGGTGGGAACGTTGACTGCATTGCGCCGGTGTCTACCATGAGTCTTCGGTTGTAAATGGTATCGAGGATATAGAAACCATTCTTGTTTTGGTTAACTGCGGCTGCGATGGTAGCAGGTGGATGCTTCTGGCGTCATCTTCTAGGGAAACTGTATGGTGCTCTACATTTCTTGGCATCGCTGCCGAACTGTTGGTGGTAGAAGCACCATGCTGGGTTAGTCCTAGGGTTCGGTCGTGTTGGTTGCGGCGGTTTGTTTCTTGATAGAACGTTGATCTCGTCGTCCTCAGGGGCCGTTGCCGAGGAGTCTATGGAAGAGCAGCTGCTGAAGGAGGAGAACGAAGGCGGTGCTGACGATGATGCTCCGAGGCGAGATGCTTTGGAGGCCTCATGGAGCTTCTGAGCCTTCGACAGGAGTTCGTTCATCGGGAGCGTGTCGACGTCTGTCAATTGGGCCCTTACGTCCTGTGGTAGGCGTCGAAGAAAGATCTCGCGAGATAAGCTAATCTCACGTCGTCGGCCGTTGCTGTCTGTTTCGGGGAGCATAAGCAGGCCGGATAACTCGTCCCACGCCTCGACAGGAGAGGTGTCACCCATGGGCTTGCCGGCGAGGTCCAGGACTTTCTGTGCCCTTGCTGAGACGGAGAGGGAGTAAATACCGATGAGTTTCGTTCTTAGGTCGTCGTATGAAACTTGGCCGGCCTGGGCGTCGAGCCATGGGGAAATCTTGTCGAATACCTCTTCAGGTATGGAGGTGAGAACGATGTCAGCCTTGGCCCAGGAGTCGCTGAGTCTAGCGACGCGGAAGAGTACGTCTGCTCTCAGGAACCAGGAAGCGGTGTTGTGTTGAGAAAAGGGCAGCAGTTTCACTTTGGGCGAGGAGGCGAGGCCGTTGGGTGCGATGGGCGTGTTGCTTCCTGCATCGTGGCCAGACGACGAGTCGGCGAAGAGGGGAGAAGTTGATATGTCGGTTAAGCTTATCCTACTGCCTTACATGCACCGAAGTGTGGGAGAACCAAAGGCAGGCTCACGCCTAGGGTAACGGAGTATAGAGAAGGTAGCACGGCCGTGATAAGCCCGTTAATGGCAAAGCCAAAACCGCTGATGCTACTTTCAACTCCGGGGTCACCAGTTGTAAGGACAGTGAGACAAGCGTCACCAAGATCAACTGATATTTTATTCAAATGTGCGTGGGAGTATATTACAAGGTGCGGACGGAAAGGTAGGATGGTGCTGACGCCAAATCAGATTGAATTGCCCGCCAAAATATATGTGTTTTCTTACACTTACAAATATACGAATTATGAGTTAACAGAAACATGTAATGAGATAATACATATGTCAAAATGTAGCTCTGATAGAACGGAATACATATACATGGGAAACCACAGTGTGGCGAAAGAAGAATTCAAATAAATAAACAGTTTGTTGATTTTCTGGACGACGAAGGGAGCGGTGTCATTACAATATATATATATATATATATATATATATATATATATATATATATATATATATATATATATATATATATATATATATATATGTATTTATATAATACAGTGTTGCCAAGTGTAGAGACATGGCCCTATACCACGGACATTTGGACAAATATTTGAAACGTCGGGACGTAGGGACGCCTGAATAAATATAGCAAAGACGTACGGACATTAGCAAATTTTTTAAACTTCATATTTTCATTTATTTATTTATTTATTATGTATTTAGATATTTATTTGCTTATTTATATATCTATTTACTTACTTATACAAATGTAAAATAGGGACAGTAACGCAATCATAGACAGGACCTTTCACTCTTCAGTCAACGTTATTTTTATTGTTTCCATTCATGAATATACGACCTATTCCTGAATATTTCTTTCACAAGGAAGACTAGTTCTCTCTGTACTCAGTACTATGAATCTCTGATACGTGATTAGGATGTTTGTACTGCATACATAAAAGGCAATATCGCATTATTACTTGTATTGAACAAGATATAGTAAAAGATGACGTGGTCATATTTCGGTTGCGGTACGGTTATAATATTTATATAATGGAAAATTGTGTGCAGTGATTTGTGTCGAAGCTTAGTTGGCATAATAGGCTACTCGGCCTCTTACTCTGTTCTGAATTTAGCAACTTTGCTCAAAATCACAATGGCTGAAGGTGGATCAAGCACACCTAAAAAAAGAAGGTAGAAAAGAGGTGAACTTTCGAAAAGTGAAAAATCTCTTCCAAGAAAGCAGCGATTTAGAAAAGAGTGGTTAGAGGTAAGCTAGGCAACTTGAATAGGCTAGGCTAAAGTGCACCGTTTTTTTTTGTTATTAATTTTTACACATATATATATATATATATATATATATATATATATATATATATATATATATATGTATATATATGTATATATATATATATATATATATATATATATATATATATATATATATATATATATATATATATATATATGCGTGTGTGTGTATTTATATATTTTTTATTCATTTATTTATCTGTAGAATCAAACATACTCCAGTTTTGTTCATGCCAACCAAGGGAAAGGCCCGTGCCAACAACAAGTGTTGGCTTTAATACCCCAACAACAACAACATCATGAGATTACGGTATATAATGAATTAATTATACTGGATCACTCAACTAGCGTTTTTATCATTTAGCTCTAGGCCTGTGCCAGTTATGGTTATTCTACTTAAATGTAGGCCTAGGCCTAAACCTGTTAATTTTCTTGTGACCCAGTGGTGAAAAAAGTTCATGGAAAAACTGAGAGTTTGTAGCCTGAACTTCTAAAGACCTGATCCTAAACTATATTTTATTGCAGCAGAGTGAATTCAGTGGGTGGCTGGCAGAGGTTAAAGATGATCCCCTTCATGATTTTTGTAAAGCCTGCAATACCAAGCTTGTGGCAGGTCATAGTGAATTACGGAAGCACAGTGAAAGAATGGCACATGTCAAGGCAATTAAATTACTGGAAAGTCAACCTTCTGCCAGCTCATTTTTACAGATGGGCAAAGGAAGTAGTAGTGGCACGAAAGAAAAGACTTTGAGTTTAAAGGATGAAGTGAAAAAATTTGAAATAATTATAAGTGGGTTATTTGCAGAACATATTATATCTATGAATACTGTTGATCATTTAGTAAAAGCTTTGAAAATGGGTATACCCAATTCAGATATTGTTAAGGGTGTCTATTTGGGTCGAACCAAATGTACATACATTGTCAGAAATGTCATTGCTAAAAGTGAAAAGGAGAAACTGATTGAGATATTGAAAAATATAGAATTTTCTATTCTTTTAGATGAAGGTACTGATATTGCTAGAGTCAAAATTATAGCAGTTTTACTAAGGTACTTTGATGACAAGAAGACTAAAGTTGTGACAACTTTTAGAGGCCATTTCACATGATGCTAGAAACAGCAGTACCGAGGCTCTCTCAAATGTCATTAAGTCCTACTTTGAAAATAAAGGCATTCCATTGGATAACATGATACCCATGGCAGCAGATAATGCAAGTGTGTTAGTTGGGAGAATAATTCTCTTATGACCAAGTTGCAGTCTGAAGCAAACAAAGGTTTTGTTACTATCAGGTACATTTGCCATTCACTTCATATTGTTGCA
>NC_090726.1:118457389-118484889 GCF_036898095.1 Palaemon carinicauda | reverse complement strand
AGTACTAAGAAAGAAAGGAAATCCCAAAGAACATATAACAGTGTTCTGCATATGATGTTCCTCTTTGCATTATTTTAAAATATACCATACTGTAAAGGTTTTCTAATTCTGTTTGTAGCTAAGGAGAAATGTATTTTTTCTAAATATCTTATTTTCGTTATTTTATTTTGTATTTTAGTTTGATAACCTTATCAATAATGAAAATTTATATACTGAATAATTACACTTTTTTACTTATCCTGATTATCATGAAATGTTGTGTCACACGTAACAAAGAACTGAAACCCCTTTGGGGTCATGTGAATGACCTCTTCTGCTGTCGTCGCTTGAGAATAGACATAAACTCAGCTCCCAGTAGCCACAGAGGGCTGTTGCTATCTCATATATAAATGACGAGTACCTTTTCCTGTCTCTTCTTTGTTCTTACAGAATGGTGGGAAGACTACAGCCAGGAGACCGGTGCAAACTACTTGGAAACAGCAGACCCGTACCTCAAACCACCTGAGCAAGATGGCACCTACCCCATAATGCCCAAAGGACCATGTCTTGATAGTCTGCCACACATAGAGCCAGTTCGTGGAGAGCCACTGGCCAGGGCTCATGTCACTCCGTTATGCTGAGGGAACCCAAGCTAAGCTTTTGATTTGGACTTATACTTTTTTAGTGTTATGTAGAGTAACAAGTAAAAACTAGTCTCCCTGCTGTAGTCTTGCCCAGGAAATATGATGAGTATTTAATTGATGTATGAGCACATGATTTGAAGACGCTACCCAGGATTTTGGACTTGATAAAGTAATTGAAGTGCTCAAGATTGATTTTGTAGAATTTTTTATTGAAATATATATAAATTTGAAATATCAGATTCGCCTCTGACTTATCTCGTTTCCTGAATTATAACTTTTAGAAAAAAATTTGTCTGCGTTGGGACAGTTGTGCTCGAAGTAATTAGATATCTGTCTCGTCCAATTATCATAATTTTCTCTCTATCCCTGGATAGGTACGCTCCTCGGACACCCCTTTAAGGGTATACTCGGTCGCGCGCGACCCTGACTCCGAAAAAAAATTCAGGAAAATTTAGTTATGCATCAATCTGTATTGTTTGACTTGCTAAAAATACTTCAAAGAATGCTAAAAACTACTGAAAATATAAATGATACCCATCTACAAAATAACTATTTATTGGAAATATATTAAAAATTTAAGTATACAAAAAAAAAGACTTGACGTAAATATTCACAAAAAATAGAAATATACATATACACATAAATCCCTTTAGGGACACCTTCTTAGATGGCAAAACAACAGCGTGTAATTGCTGGAAATGAGTTGGACCCATAGAAGTCAAGATCTGAAATGAGAAAAAAAGGGTAACTTTTTTTGGCCAAAAAAATTTGTCCAAATTTCATGAATTTTTTTGGGTACCCAAATGAAATAGGAAGAGGCTAATTTTTTTATAGAATAAACTCATATTATCTTAGAACAGAAATACATAATAAAATGTTCACTAAGATGTAATTTACTGTTATATCAGGGGCGAAATCTAAAGGTCATTTTTTGACGGCCTAGTTTCACAATGTAAATTTCTTATGAAAATCATTGTATCTCCTATAAAATATGATATTTATGCATTAAAATATACCAAAATATCACGAATTCTATACAGAACAAGAATATATAGAGATATGCCAACTTATCTTTCGGGTATGTCAACAAAATGGCCGCAGTTCGCAACAACTCTTACAGCCCAATCTACCACTTGAAATGAAGAATGGGGTTGCAAACTCCATATTATCATCAACATCTCTTTTTAACTCCATTAGAAGTGTGTTGATGACATCCATGCCGAGGGAATACTGCCTGCTGGCCATTATTGAAGATAAATTCAAAATAAATAGAAAAAAATCAAATTTGCAAAAAATGAAAAAAATTCAGAAATTAGCATTTGAGGGAAAATGGACCTCATGGCAATATATGGCATCTAAGCCAAAACCAATGTCATGCAAGTGGTAGACACACCATCCATCCACACTTTCCAACTATAAAGAACCAAACAAGTATCAACACTGTTCGACAATTTATAATTATGTAATAACTTTGCTGTTTGATCACTTACCCCTATAAAGGTATGTCAGGGTCGAGGTCGACCCCTGGGGGGGTAAAAAAACGGGGAAGGAGGGAAGTTAGACGAAAATCAGTCCTAAAGCAGACAATGGCATGTAGACTAGTCACCCCTTGCAGGTCGATCACTTCCATATTCGAGACAGCTGATGATTTATGGGGAAAAAACAGGTTTTGAAAATGCTGTAGGGGTCGCATACGACCCATCATACCTTTCCAGGGCTATATCACACAATTAAGTATCTATGTTAATTTGTGCGTATAATTATGACCATTTGTGAGAGTAAAACTTTAGTGCAACTGATAGTTATGGTATGCATATAAGAGAGCTTTCTTCTCTGAAATGATTTTTTTAAAATAACTATGAAAGAATATATAACAACCATCTGCTACAACAATCATTGGTGTAATACAAATACAAGTAGGCCAATCTAAATATCTACTTATCGTAATCGATATGTTGATTATAGGGTACCATATATAATGTTTGCAACATAATTATAATATACTTCGTGAAAATGGGAAGAATATAATACTCAGTAAAAGTTAGTAATTAATATTTTTAAGAAATCAAATCTTATAAATCCTTTACAACTGTGTAAAGAGTAATCAAATACTTATTGCCCTATGTTCATAAGTGAAAGCTTTGCAAATGCAAGGAATGAAGGATTTAGAACAAAGACCAAGTGATGTCATTGAGGTCATTCAAACGTAGGCCGAAAAGCTGACGGAATATCTTCCAAAAGAGGCTGCCTGCAGTGTCTTTAATTTACCGTCAAAATAAGACTCCACACCGTCTTCCCCCCAGTCTCGGAATAATATGCTCTTATGGCTGGCAGCGGAATTTACGACATTTATTCGCAAGTAAAAGTGCTTACAGTTAATTTCACAAGATTTGTTATATACTACTAGATTCGACATTTAATGCTCTTCCTCTCAAAGCATATATCAAAACATTTACCTTAACATATTTTTTCCTAAATCTTGCCATTTTGATGGACGATCACGAGTCGCAGTGCAAAGGTTAAGGGATTCGGCATCCCCAAATCTACATTCAGTAGATGAAATTGATGTAAAGAGAGTAGCATCATCTACATATGAAACAAGCTTGTTTTCTAGACCAAACCATAAGTCATGTGTATATAGTATGAAAAGTAAGGGGCCAAGTACACTACCCTGAGGAACACCAGATATCGTATTCCCACTCTCACTATGATGCCTATCAACGACAACATTTTGTGATCTATTACTTAAAAATTCAATAATAATACTAAGAAAAGAGCCACCCACTACAAACTGTTTGAGTTTGAAAACAAGGGCCTTATGATTAACATTGACAAAGACAGTAATAAAATGAAGGCCAATCATAAAAACTTCCTGACCACCATCAAGGGATTTTTGTACAGCATCAGACATTGTAAGAAGGGCATCACATGTTCCAAGGCCTTTACTAGGGACAAATTGACAGCAGATGATTACCTTCATCAAACCTATTTGGACGTTTTGCCAAAACATGTTAAATAACTTCATATAATATCCGAGTTATGGAAATTGGGTGGTAATCAGCTCAACGTGATCTGCCACAAACACATTTGCATACTTGAGTAATATTACCTATTCTCAAACAAGTGCTAAAAGAAACTCTTCTTGCCGACTTGCAGAAAATAACAGATAATTAAGGAGCTAAGAAATCAGCTTTTTTTTTTTATAAAAATCAAATGAAAAATACTATTTGGGTCTGAGCCTCTATATGCATCAAGGTCCATCAAGAGAGCTTAAATTTCATAAGACTGAAAGGCTAAACTAGTTAGCTTAGCCTCAGGAAACCAGGAATGAAGAACATCGAGTTCCTCATTACTCTACTTGAACACATCAGCCAAAAGGGTTGCCTTTTCCTTTGGACAGTGAGTGATAGACATCTGGTTTAAGTAAAGGAGGAACTGTTACGTGTACACCAAAGAGTCCAGATTTAATGCTAGCCCACCACTTATGTTCATGGGTTGTACCAGAAATGATTTCTTTCTGGTTAATTTGTATCCCTTTTCAGCTGAAGCTTTACCTCTCTGAGCAAAATCTCTTAGCTGAGCAAAGTTATTCAAAGTCAAATCTGATCTGTTAGCCTTCCAAAGATGATAGGCCTCCTGCTTCTCCAAATAAGCATATCTACAATCATCACTGAACCAGGGTTTGTTTTTCACTCAGTACTTTAGCACACGAAAAGGGATGCTCCTATCAATTGCGTTGACAAAATTCTCATTCAAAATGAGATAAGGCTCCACGCTATTATACAATTGTGACCAATTTAAGTTTAAAAGATCACTCAAAATGCCATTCCAGTCTGCTTGAGATTATATGTAAATATTACATGAGTATGACTCATCAGGGACATGCTGCTTTGTCTTCACTACTAATGAAATTAAGACATAATTAGATATCCCAAATGAAGAACAAACTTCACTAGTCATAGAGCAACGAGACTCAGTTTATACGAGGTTCAAGCCGATACCAGACCTGTGAGTAGCTTCACTTAAGACTTGTTTACAGCCAGATTCAGAGGCAAAGTCCAAAGCTCTTAAGTCATGATAGGACGGTGGCTCCTCAACATCCAGATATCAGTATTGATAATGTTTCTTTGAATTTGTATGACTCTTTTAAAATTTTAGGTGTGATTCTCAACAGCAAATTTATTTTTGAGAAACACATTAGGTCTGTGTCTTCTTCAATTGCATAAAAAATTGGCTTATTGAGAAAGTCTTTTAAGATTTTCGGTGATCAATCTATTCTGAAGAAGTGTTTTAATTCTTTCATTCAACCTTGTTTTGAGTATTGTTCTCCTGTCTGGTGTTCAGCTGCTGATTCTCATCTTAATTTGTTAGACAGAAACTTACGGTCTATTAAATTTCTTATTCCTGATCTAGATATTAATCATTGGCACCGTCGTTCAATTAGTTCATTATGCATGTTGCATAAGATTTTTCATAACTCTGACCATCCTTTACATTCAGATCTCCCTGGACAATTCTAACCTGTTTGCAATACTAGACAGACAGTTAATTCTAATAGCCAGACCTTCTCCATCATGAGGCTCAATACTACACAGTATTCTAAAAGTTTTATTCCAGCTGTTACCAAGTTGTGGAATGATCTTCCTAATCGGGTAGTTGAATCAGTAGAACTTCAAAAGTTCAAAGTTGGAGCAAATGTTTTTATTTTGACCAGGCTGACATGAGTCTTTTTATAGTTTATATATGACGTATCTGTTTTTGACGTTGTTAATAGTTTATATAGGACATATCTGTTTTGGCGTTGTTACTGTTTTTAGAATGATTTATTGTTAATTTATTCCCCTCATTTATTTATATCCTTATTTCCTTTCCTCACAGGGTTATTTTTCCCTATTGGAGCCCTTGGGCTTATAGCATCTTGCCTTTCCAACTAGTGTTGTAGCTTGGTTAGTAATAATAATAATAATAATAATAATAATAATCACTAGGCAAAACAGAATTCATCCATTCCCTATGGTGAGCATTGAAACACCAACAAAAACAAAAGAGGCCTTTTTATCATCTCATTGTATCTTAGCCATAATGGTAAGAAGACAATTGGAGATAGAATCATCCATGTCAGAATTCAAGTTGATAGAACACAAATAGAAATTATCATGCCAGGAAACTAAACTCTTGTTTCTTGGCAAGGACGTTAATGGGGAATCCTACTGCTGTCATTCCTCTGGTTCAAGGATCTGGCTTTTTTTTTTTTGAAGAATGCACGAGATCGGGGTCAGCAATGTCAGGCCATATAACCAACTGTACTAGTCATAGTGCAACGAGACTCAGTTTATACAAGGTCCTAGCAGTTACCAGACCTGTGAGTAGCTTCACTTAAGATTTGTTCACATCCAGATTCAGAGGCCAAGTCCAAAGCTCTTAAGTCATGATAATCACTAGGCAAAACAGAATTCAACTATTCCCTATGGTGATCATTGAAACACCAACAAAATCAAAAGAGGCCTTTTTATCATCTTATTGTATCCTAGCCATAATGGTAAGAAGACAATTGAAGATAGATAGAACACAAAGAGAAGTTATTATGCCGGGAAACTAGACTCTTGTTTCTCGGCAAGGATGTTAATGGGGAGCCCTACTGCTGTTATTCCTCTGATTCAAGGATTCGGCTCTTTTTTCTGAAGAATGCACGAGATGGTGGTCAGTTAGGGCAGACCATATAGACTAATGATTCTCCATCCAAAACGGCGGGATCACATAACCCAGTTAATTAATGTGGTCAAAGTTTGAATGGGCAGCTTTGATAGGAGAGGCAGTTCACATTTAGGTATTAGAGCAGGAGCCCGGAGTGGTTTGGGTAGCTGAAAAGCGAACCAATTTTCTTAGTCATAGTGATGTTGTATGCATATCACTGTTTATGAAAACTCAAGTCTGCCGGGGATCTGGTGGTGGGTGTGGCCCTCAGCGGCATGAAAGTGATATGGAAAAATTGACCTAGATCAGCTGGAAAGTGAACCACTTGATAATGGTGTTGAAATGTCCCTTATACCTCCAGGAACTGGGAATGGGTACTGACAGACTTTTTGTGTGGTGGCGTGACCCTGACAGACTTACGTAACTGCCACGTCAAAATTGACCTAGATCAGCTGAAAAGCGAACCGAATGAAACTTGTTGTAAAATCACCAGTACCACCCCAGGTATAGTGAATGACCACTGACAGACAGTTTCTGTGGTGGGGTACCCCTGACAGACATGCCCAAATGACCAGACCCCGTAAGTGACCTAGATCAGCTGAAAAGCGAACCAAATGAAACTTGTTGTAAAATCATCAGTACCACTCCAGGTATAGTGAATGACCACTGACAGACAGTTTCTATGGTGGGGTACCCCTGACAGACATGCCCAAATGACCAGACCCCGTAAGTGACCTAGATCAGCTGAAAAGCGAACGAAATGAAACTTGTTGTAAAATTATCAGTACCACTCCAGGTATAGTGAATGACCACTGACAGGCAGTTTGTGGTGGGGTACCCCTGACAGACATGCCCAAATGACCAGACCCCATAAGTGACCTAGATCAGCTGAAAAGCGAACCAAATGAAACTTGTTGTAAAATCATCAGTACCACTCCAGGTATAGTGAATGACCACTGACAGTTTCTGTGGTGGGGTACCCCTGACAGACATGCCCAAATGACCAAACCCCATAATTAATTCCTTCAGGACCAAGATGTAATGATGCTTTGTAACACTGGTCACTACATCCAAGTACAGTAGGGGTTAAGCTAGATTAGCTTGTAAGCGAAACAGATGAAATAGAATGAAACGAACATACAAAATTATCATGTATACTCATCACTGGCCAATGTTGAAGTGAACATTGTTTCCCATAGAACATCTACATCCCTGACAATGTAATGCTTAAAGAAATATTGAAGAAGTAAATATAAATAAAATTAAAATTATTTTTTCTGAAAGACACCAAAGTAAATAACGCCATCCTGATAATAAGTGCTTATCATCGAACAGTTACAATGGATTAAGTGCATTTTCTGAAACATATATCTAATATCTAATATTTAATATCTAATATCGTACATGCACAATAGAATTGATTAGACTGAATGAGAATATAATCCATAATAATTCCTTTCACATCATTGTGGAAGCTGAGAAATAATAGTAAATAAAAGAGGGATAGATCCGGCTGGCCATATATATTACATCGTTAAATGTTTTGTGCACATACTATAACCTCGCATTAAATGTATTGTGTCAATGGAGGACCAACTATTAAATATACTAATCCATCTCTTCAGTATCAGAATCTGAGTCCTCACTCCATGGCTCATCCTCACACTGGTCATAGTCACTCAGTTCATCAAGGTTATCAGTTTCCATCACTGTTTCCTCGGATTGACTAAGAGTTTCCTGATCTTTGTCACTGTCATTAGCAAATAAAGAATCAGGAACGGCTGGTCCATCAAACCAGGTTGGCTGCAACAAGTCACCATCTACTGTCCAACCATAATCAATGGCGCATAGGCCTTGATCAGGTGATTTTGTGTTGGCATGACTCCACAAAACTGTCACGTAGTGTGCCCTCAGTAGTTTTTTCTCAAGTGTCCGACGTGTTGGGGGCAACAATGCGCAGTCAACCTTCTTGATATGAAGAAGTGGGTTTTCCTGAAAGGAATGTGGAATCATATGACAAAATACTTAAAAAGAGAATGTTCTTAAGTTAGATTAGATTGAAATAATTGAGCAATACACTCAGAATGCTTTTCGTGTCAAAATAAATGTGGGTTGTTAAGACCCTAGAGTGAGAGACAGAAAGAAATATCATAGAATGTGCATTGGAGGTTACGATTTGAATACACTGTTACTCTCTTAAGTCAATTCAAGGGAGACATGCTACATCCTGAAAACCCAACACACTTGATACATATATACCTTATCTACTGTGCCCGACATCTGCATAATTTTTCTATAATGTGCTTCATCTACATCACGTTCTTTGTTTTGGCCATACATCTTGCAAACAAACTCGGATGCCACGTCTATGTCAACTTCACCGTCAACTTCACCCATGTTGGAGAACAACTGGAGAAAGCTTCCAGTTGGGTCCTTCTCAAGTATTTCCAGAGGTTTGACTTTGCCTTTCCTGAAGGGGAATATGAATCATGTAGGTAACAACAGCATGACTATCTCTTCAAACTAGTTAACTTAATTTTGTCATGATTCTAAATCTTTGCTGTACAATGAGTATGCCAACTCAATCTGTCATTTAAAGATGGAACAAAATCCTACCTGTAAAAGGCTGATGTGAAGTCACATCCAGTGAATGCGTGGTACCCCGCCAGTGCTTTTGGAAGTCCTGATTTTCGCTCCTCAAGGACCTCTACAATATTG
Source organism: Palaemon carinicauda (assembly GCF_036898095.1). NCBI lineage: Eukaryota > Metazoa > Arthropoda > Malacostraca > Decapoda > Palaemonidae > Palaemon > Palaemon carinicauda. The sequence continues at coordinate 118,475,854 of NC_090726.1, read as the reverse complement.
GTGACATTAATGTACCGCCTGCTGTTTCCGCTGCCACAGTCCATGAAGACATTTTTGGAGGACCTCACTTCTGGGTCTTGATTTCCAAGTATACCAATAAGTATAATGAGAACATCTGTATCAGATGCTCATACAAGGACCTTGCTTCCTGAGGTATTTTCCAGGTGGAATGCTATAAGGGTATCTGCCTCGTCGTGGTTGGCCTGGAGGTGAGCTGGGCTGGTCACTGAGATCTCCTGGAAGTCATTTGGCGTATATTGGAAACATTCACCGCCATAAGAGGCATACAGTGTTTTTCCATTTAGGATGTTCCAATAGTGATTTCCCCCCCATTCCTTTAGCAGAAATTTTCCAAGTTCGTTTTTGAACATTCCATTCTTGAGAAGTTTTGCTCCTTTGTGTCTCATTGTTTGGTTAGGTCCAGTGATTGTGTAAACAGAATCTTCTGCACCACGCAATTTCCTCTCACTGTCCTTGACTGAATTTTCGACGTACTTATCAAGGCAGACATGGATTTCATCCCCTCCACCAGTGCATACTGTAGATAGGATGGTTCGGGCAATAGCTCCATATGATGTTCCAACATTCATAACTGACAAGACAGAATGAATAAGCAGGCCTCCATCATATATCCGAACACAAATACCTTGATGTACCTCTGTTGAGATTGGTGTGTCTTTCTGGAACTCTTCCAGCCTATTCAGTAATGTATGCTTCCTGCTCTTCAAGAGTGCTCCATCAGCATGTGCCAGGGAAAGAGGATATGACGTGATTGGGTACCTGAGAACGTGCCTGAGATCGAAGTTGGTATTTTCGGCCACAACAATGATGATTCTTATGAAAAAGTCCCTCAGACTTTCAACCCTCTTTGCAGTTTCTGTAGCAGGAGTCGTCCCTTTTTTCTTCTTCTTTTCGTTTTCAGATGCGAAGTTATTCACCCTTATCCTTTTTACTGACTTCAGAAATCTTGCTGAGTCCTTGTGCCACTCTCTTTCGAATTGTTGTCTTGCTACCTGCCCCCTTTGCAATGTTCCGAGGAGATACTTCTCAGTCTCTTTTGTTGCCGCCCGCCCAGTTGCAAGGTTCACCATTGTGTCTGGAGCTTCAGGACTGAAGGGATTGTAGAATTCGTCTATTTTCTCACTTAGAGCCTGCATTTGCTTGTTGTCTTTTCTTATTCTGTATGAACGGCACTGTGCTGTGGCACTCTCTCCCACTTCAAGTCCAGCAAAAGTTCTCAGCTCCAGTACGGCCATGGCTCTCTGGGTCATGGTCATGGACCATCTTCGTCTGGCATTTTCAGAATTTCTGAAGGCTACAATCCCTTTCATACTGGACGCTGCATCCCGATTTACTGTTTGTTCAAGTGAGAGATCAACTGCCGACCTGGAGTAGTTCTTCTTTGTTCGCCGTATTGAAAAAGCCCCCTTCTGAAGTATTTCTCTGAGTTGAGGGTGGGAAGATGTCAGCTTGTGTAGAAACAGTGTTCCCCATCTGGCGTAATTTGGACGATTTAAAGAGAAGAAGACATCCAGTATGACTGGGAAAACATCTATGTATCCATCTACATCATTTGTTTTAACACAACGCTGTAGCTCGCGGTGTACCCTGTTTACCAGGAATACATATGTTCCCCAGAACTGAGCCATTGAGCCAATGGTTCCCTCCATGACAGAATAGAAGAATTCTTCATATTTCAGAAGGTGCTGCATAACAACTGGATCAGAGAGATGGTCTTCAACTTGATTTGATGGAATCATCATCATCACATCTTGAAATGCTTGATACTCCTCCTCTGCAAGGTCTTGCACGAAACGGTCATACAGCTTCTGTTCCATTACATTAGCCAGAAGTTCATGAATTCTTATACAACGATTGTAGAACTTCCCCTTCATGAAGCCCATCATCGAACCCTCTGCCAAGACTTCTGCTTCAGTTAGGATAAATTCTATTCCACTTTCGTTGATCATAGTTCCGATTGCACCATAAAATGCTAGCTCAATGTGAAAATTGCCTAACATGATCAGTAACTTGTCAAAGAGAGGGGACTCGAGAGCTTGGATGGAATAAGCTTTGAGGGCAACCGCCAGATCATACGTCACGACTGCATAACTTTGTCCAGTTTCCTTTGCAACATTAAGAGTACGAATCATAGTCTCTCTCACAACTGCATTATCTGTAGGAGATTTTGGAATTGGGTCCATATAGCAGATTCGTTGCAGTGGGAGCATGTCCTTCACAAAATTGCTGATGAATCCTGCATAAAGTGAAGTGTCACCTTTTCTCAGTTGCAAAAACCAGTACAAATCCAATGGTTTCAGCTGAAGCCCTGGTCTTTGATGGAGTTGTAGAGATAAGGCGCTACCACTGCCTTGACTCGTGACTGTTGCAGCCGTACTGGTGAAGATGGCTGCCTTCAAGGATTTTCTAAGTGGAGGAATTTCCTGCTCATTTCCCACAAATGTTCTTCTATTTTTTCCATCACGCAACTGAAAGGAAGAGTTACTAAATGGCCCCTTGTCTTGCTCAGCTGTGTTTTGATACGTGTGACCAACAGTGGAATGAAGTGTTGCTTTTCCATCTAGTGTCTCCACATTTGCATCATTGTTGTCCCATACACAGGCTGTTGCTCTATCTGCGAGTAAATAAATACCATCAGGTGCAACATGACTACCTGATGAAACTGAATAAGCGAATTCAGTTTCAAGACCTTTAGCGTCACAGTAACTAATGCTATGACCTGCACGGTTCAAAATCTGCAATGTTAACTTCGATCCTGTCAGTGAAGCTACACCCAGTCCCATTGCAGTGTGTTTCCACGGCTTAACTGTACCATGCGTAGCATTGAACACAGCATCAGATGCCATCGATGAGGCCCTTCGGTCAATTGCCCCATTTTGAGGCCCTTGTAAGTTTGGTGTAAGGCCACCTAAGAGGCTTCTAAAAAAACAGCTCCAGTTGCTTTGGTATATCCGGTGCACTTTCTTTCAAATTTTGCACTGTGGCTGGATCAGGCACTTTGAATTTTGGCAACTGCATGATCTGGGAACGAAGATGGAGGGCCGCCCATATAAGTTTTTCATTTTCCTCGTGTTCCTTTGTGTTGTCATACAAATGTACTCGTGCCTGTTCTTCAGTGAGTGATGCGGCATGGATGAAATTTCCCCTTCTATTGTCAGCAAGCTTCACTCGGACTTGGTCACCAAATTTGTCTTGAACTTTCCTTATCAGATTTTGTGTTGTGTATGCGTCAACATCTTGAGGATCACCTCCATTACTTGTGTATTCAGCTTTGTACTTATTCAACAATGATGTCACCATCAGAGACTTTTCATTTTTGATAATTTGTTCTGTGATGAAACCACACAGTGATTTGAACGCCCTTTTATGGATATCATGAGGTGTTGCACAACTTGTTTCTGCCACTTCTGTCTCATGCATGAAATGCCATCTGCACGACTTGTGGTATTTACCCTCTTTGGCAATAAGATCAATATTGCCCATGATCAAACTTTTGAAATGGTCATTTGTGGATCTATGGGCCCGCTCCAATAGTGTATCACAGCCATCTTTAGTTGCAATCGATGTAAGCGGTTCCTCTTTTCCCCGTTTCTTTTTCCTCTCCTTCCCACAGAAGATACACTCTCTCTTTAAGATGCCATGTCTCTCAGTCTTTGGCAAGACACTGCTTGACCTTGTGTCTCTCTTTGATGGACCCAACTCATCTTTTGGTCTCTTCACAGCAGTGTATCTTCGGTGGCAGGAGGGATGGTACATTTCACCACAAAAGTCAGAGCTCATAATCCTCCTTGTGACCTCTTCATATTTGTCACTCATCAGGATGGAACGAATGGATGCTGCATTCTTCAAGGAGGGTCCTGTTCTTTCAATTCTCTTCAACTGTTTATCCTCTTCAGTTAACGTTTTGCAGATGAAACAGATAGAGGCCACCGCACCATTTTCATTACCCTAGAAAAAAAAACATCCACAAATAACAAACTTCTTAATACCATTAGTGCTTCATACAATAACAAATGTTTGTTCTAAATGATCTGAAAACACCACTAAAACAATTAGAAGTTGAAATTTTCATTACCTTCCCGTTTACTATTGGTGATGTACATTTATTTTCATCTCCAGTTTGAGATGGCTCCTCTGTGAAACTTTCCAATAGATCTTCCACCTGGGAAGGAGATTTGTCTTGGTCCATTTCTTCAGTTACTTTGAACCTGAAACAAATTTAATGTTGTAAAGCACATTGAAAGATTGATTGTCAATCACTATACCTGGGGTGGTACTGATAATTTTACAAGTAGTTTCATTTGGTTCGCTTTTCAGCTGATCTAGGTCACTTATGGGGTCTGGTCATTTGGGCATGTCTGTCAGGGGTACCCCACCACAGAAACTGTCTGTCAATGGTCATTCACTATACCTGGAGTGGTACTGATAATTTTACAACTAGTTTCATTTGGTTCGCTTTTCAGCTGATCTAGGTCACTTATGGGGTCTGGTCATTTGGGCATGTCTGTCAGGGGTACCCCACCACAGAAACTGTCTGTCAGTGGTCATTCACTAAACCTGGAGTGGTACTGATAATTTTACAACAAGTTTCATTTGGTTCACTTTTCAGCTGATCTAGGTCACTTATGGGGTCTGGTCATTTGGGCATGTCTGTCAGGGGTACCCCACCACAGAAACTGTCTGTCAGTGGTCATTCACTATACCTGGGGTGGTACTGATGATTTTACAACAAGTTTCATTCGGTTCGCTTTTCAGCTGATCTAGGTCAATTTTGACGTGGCAGTTACGTAAGTCTGTCAGGGTCACGCCACCACACAAAAAGTCTGTCAGTACCCATTCCCAGTTCCTGGAGGTATAAGGGACATTTCAACACCATTATCAAGTGGTTCACTTTCCAGCTGATCTAGGTCAATTTTTCCATATCACTTTCATGCCGCTGAGGGCCACACCCACCACCAGATCCCCGGCAGACTTGAGTTTTCATAAACAGTGATGTACATAAAACATCACTATGACTAAGAAAATTGGTTCGCTTTTCAGCTACCCAAACCACTGCTGGCTCCCGGTCTATATCCAAACAAGTAACAATAGAAGTCCGTCGGGCGCAAACTTGAGGTTCCATGTCAGATCAGATTGGGAATAATCTCTCTGTAGATGCTGAGGTCTTGATGGGTGTCTATAAATAATAAAAGGAGTAATCTTGCAGCTCCAGGGGAATATACTTACAAACAAAACTTAACTGTCTGGCATATACAATAACTGATTAAAAATGAAAAATATGGAATAGTTGGTGCGTGACGAACAATAAAATTCCTAACTAACTTGGAATTATGTAATGAGATTTAGATAAAATAGAAATAAATTAAAATGTAAGATTTACATTCGAGATTAGTGACTTGATTCATCCTAGAATATGATGCTAGGGAAATAGGAACCATCAAACATTTCACACAGACATCAAAGGCAGCACTGTGGAAATCCAAATATGTAAGTTCCTGACCATCAATTAGTCGATAGAATTATTAAGAAGGGGAGGGGTAACTTAAATAAATCATGCAAAGGCTAGATAAGAATAGAAAACATAAATAAAGGTAAAATGTAAACAACTAGTAACTTCATACACTTTCATAGTCAGCCCATCGCCACCAATACAATCCCACTACATGCAGTATGATTCGCCTCTTATCTTGCGTGACTCCTCATACTGCCTAGATGTTAACTCTTCCGTATCCAATAGCTCTTTTATGACTTCTATCCCACTGCATACACAGCTTCCCTTCCTCACCCCCTCATTTCTATTTCACACTCTTTTCATCAACCTATTGTTATCCAATGCTTTCTCATGATCAAACCATCTCTAAATACTTCGAACCATTCTTTGACCTATGCTAACTTTTATTTACCACCTCCATTCGCACACACTAGACAAAAAGATCATCTTACCTGCTTTAATTGTTATTCTTACTAGGCAATTGATGGACAGTTATGCTTAACACACAATTATAGGTAAGAAAGAAGCAGTGCACCAGAGTGTGCTTACCGTTACAAGAAATTGTCAATTACTGTTCAAAGTATAACACTGAGTGGCAGAGACTCCACCCTCAAGGAAAATGTCTCAGAAACTTTAGGGGATAAGGCAGATAATAACTCCCTTAATTGGTTTTTAAATTTCATGAAAGTTTTTAATGAAATTAAGATTAATTTTCATTCCAACTTTGATGGAAATATTTATAATTCTAAACAATATGTGTGTAAGTGTGAGTTTTGAAAGATTTATGAAAGAAAAATAGGAAGTTTCATTTTCCTCTTTTGAGACATATACACAGTGTTTATATATATATATATATATATATATATATATATATATATATATATATATATATATATATATATATATATATATATATATATATATATATATATATATATATATATATATATATATATATATCTTACTATTATATAATAATGGCTCCCGGGTCTGGGCACCAAAAATATATTATATAAGATGATAGCTTGTGGCTGGGAACCAAACATATAATATTAAATATATTACAGCTGCCCAGCTAAACAACCTCTCTAGTTCCCAACTCACTTGTTTGCTTTTACATTAAATCTGATACACTTGGAAATGTTAATACACAAACTCTTGGATAATTAAATAACTCCCAGACAGCAATATATAAAACAAAGAATATCCAAAGGTCTCTTTAAGTACACTCAAAACCAAACTGGGTAATTATTCTTAAGAATTATTTAGAACTTACTGCGGTTCTTTAACAGGATACCAGCATATATTATTCTGAACAATGGTGATTGATATAATACAACTTTTACCAAAATAAATATATTCTATATAAATTACATCACTATGAAAGAATTTGCATGAAACAAATAAATCACTCGAAATATTAAGTCTGAACAAAATTTAGATTAAAATGTTACGATCTGAAAATTATATAAATACTTGACTTTAAATCTTAAATCATAATAAACCTTAGACTAAAACCAAAGATATACTCATGAAAATTATATAATTACTGGTTCCACCTGAAAATAAAACTGAACAGAGATATTCAAGTTTCATACTTAATGAATATAGATAACCATATCACGATACAAAATCTTTTCTCGTCATTACAGTGCCATTTAGAAAAGATTTTTGATAATGCCAACACTTACCACAACACCATGAATTTAAAATCACCTGCCAAACTTACAGCAACATTTTAACTCACTACACACGATATATGTGGGGGTACAAAATCACATTGGAGAGGACACACTATACGTACTGATCACTTTTAAAACAATACTCTGAGTTGCGTGCGAGAGTGAGAAAGAGGAGAGGAATGCAGTTCTCAAGGTTTGAAATCTCTATCTACCTATCTAACCCTGGTGTCGCCATACATATGAAACTTAGCTGCTTCCAGAATATTCCAAATAGTTTTGGAAGCGTGGTAGATTGGCCCAAGGCATCAGAGTTATCAAGAATTTCCCTCTTGAAGGCTTACTCACACAACAGGGAGACGAACTCTCTCAGTCAGCTAGCTCTGCCCACCCTTTGTCCCAGAAATAAAAAAAGATAAAACCAGCACTAAGGCCTTCCAGAAACTTTCAAAGCACATGGCACCCAAAACAATTGCGTATTTCCTCCCAAAAATGACGCAATACCTCATAAAAATATAAAAGAACATTGCATAAGCCCTTGTTCCTATCTTGTATGATCACACAACGCTCAAACAGATTACGTAAGACTTCATAAGAAAATTATGTGAAATAAAAAATCAGTTCTTGAAAGTAACGTAAATTTACATATACTGACTTGAATAAAGAATACAATGAAAATAACAACGAAAGTCTTATGTAATTTATATAATAAACTCACGTCTACACGAGAGGGACTTATTTTACGGGCTGGTTACTCATCTCTTCAATGCACAAATGATATATATAGATAAAATCATGAATAACGGATTTTGAGCGAAGCGAAAAATCTATTTTTGGGTGAGATAGCCATGGCGTCCTGATGGAAGGTTCCTTTTTGGTAGCTTCCTTGGGTAAATAACTACTAAGATATTCCCAGAGAATTTAACCACAGGTTATCACAGAATTCTAACTTCTGGAGCGAGTATCCTAAATGTTTCCCTCTTAAGACATCGTATATCAACAGGGGACTCATGTATTAACGCGCCACATAGTTATCTACACGCCGAACAGATTTAACACTTCGGTGTGTAAGAGCGGAGAATAGCTGGGAGCCGTTCCACAGCTAATTTCGTCCGTGGCTACTTTTGGTACTCGAGACGTAAACAAACGGGCGCCATTGCTAAATGACGTCACGTCCGTCCTCATCCTGAAGCCAGTTGCTTGCCGATCACCATGATACAGTAGAGCAGGGTGGGACCTAAAAACTGGACGAAGTAGCAGGGAGGGTCCATCAGGACGCCATGGCTATCTCACCCAAAAATAGATTTTTCGCTTCGCTCAAAATCCGTTTTTTGGGCTCAAGCCATGGCGTCCTGATGGAAGAATACCAGAGAATCAATGTATCGTGGTAGATTTTCCCCTATTAGGTAAGTGACAAGGGCTTTGAACAATGTAGCATAGTAATCTTAATAAAAGAACCGTAGGGAAGAATCTTCCTGCCCCCCTTGGCAGTGAAGTTCCCACGGGCCATGCCGAGATCAAAGTGGTTATCGAAGGGCTATTCACCTTGCTAGAAGAACCTGAAGAACTTGGAGACGAGACTGAATGGTTGGCATTCGTATCGGAACATACTCGAAGGCAGACAAGTGGTGGTTGGACACTGTGTGTCGAGAAGGAGAGTTTCGTCTTTAGGGTATGAAGAGTAAGTATTCGTATTGGAATATTACATTGCGAAGGTGAATATATAATAAGGGTTGGGACCTTAGTATCTCCATGAACCATAGGGAAGGGATAATAAAACTATGACAGGCATGTATTTTATAGTATAAGTAGGAGCGGATTGAGACGCACAAGTAATAAAATAAGAATTTTATTTCACAATTGCAGAAAAATAAATGAATTGCAGTAATAAGTAAATTTAATTTACAGTAAATTATAATGTACATAGTAATAAAGACTTGCTCTTGAATCTGAAAGGGAATTTCAAATTTATTAGTAGGCACTCGTTCTCGAGGAACGTCAGTCTTTAATTAAAACACATCATGCTCTAGGCATGCGGCACTTGTGTGACGACTATGACATTTCACCTGGGATAAGAACAGTTATAAGAAAGCACTAAGTGTTTTCGACATCACTACGTATCGCTCGAGGGTCAACATAGGCACCCAAAGAGTTAGAGTCCCAAATAACTCGCTGTTCTATGCAGAGTTAGGTGCAGGTTTCTTAACACTACCTGCGTCTACCACAAAATGTTTGACTTCGTGCACTTGTTTCGCATAATGTTTGAAGAAAACACGCGAGGACTTCCAGCCTGTGAAGCTTTTAAGGCTTTCGAAGTCCATACTCTGAAAGAAATTCAGAGACGATGCAACTTTTCTAGGATCGTGACCGGCGGGTGTACTGTCAGGATCCGCTCTGCGAATGAAGTAGGTGATTTTCACTCTTAGTTGTTTCAGTGACAGGTCGCTGCCCGATGTTTCTCCTTTGAAGAGTTGGCCTCCACCAAAGTTCGAAGTTCTGCGAAGATAGACCTTGAGGCTCTCTACTGGGCATAGAGAGGCATCTTCCTTCAGGGGGCATATTCTCCAGGGGCCCCATCTTTTGGTGGGTAATTCGTTTTTGGCGAGAAACGTCGGATCCGGGGAGAGGGTAATGTCTCCTGAATCAGTAAACAGGATGTGACCCTCTTCTCTTGACAATGCCACTATTTCGCTGACTCGGGCTCCTGAAGCAAGAGCAAAGAGAAATATAACTTTCTGAGTCAGATCCTTGAGAGGGCATGAATCATTATCCAAGTTGGAGGCGAAATGGAGCACCTTGTCCAATGACCAGGAGATCGGTTTCGGTGGGGGTGCTGGGCGTAGACGAGCGCATGCTTTCGGCAGTTTATTGAAGATGTCGCTGGACAGATCAATTTGGAAAGCATACAACAGTGGTCTAGTCAAGGCCGATTTGCAAGTCGAGATCGTATTGGCTGCTAATCCCTGTCCATGAAGGTGAATGAAGAAGGACATGCAGAAATCAATGGTGATTTCCTTAGGATTTTTTGCCTTGACGAAAGAGACCCATTTTCTCCAAGATGATTCGTATTGCCGTCTTGTGGATTCGGTCTTGTATTCCTCGAGGAAGTCTAGACTTTTCTTCGAGATCCCAAACCTCTTCTTTGCGGCTAGGGAGAGAAAATCATGAGATGAAGGTCCTTGATTTTCGATGATGAAGCGAAGACAGTCGAATTCTGTACTTGTTGGGAGAGAACTGGGCCCGGGAGAGGGATCAGCTTGGGCTGCAGCTCCAGGACCAGGGGGTACCAGTTGCTCCGGGGCCACTTGGGAGCCACTAGGGCCGCTGTCCCTTTGAAGGTTCTCAGCTTGGAGAGGACTTTCAGCAGAAGGTTGGTGGGAGGGAACAGGTAGATCTTGGACCATCTGTTCCAGTCCAGTGACATGGCATCCACTGCTTCTGCCTTGGGGTCCTCGTACGGGGCCACATACCGAGGAAGTTGATTGTTGTCGCTCGTTGCGAAGAGATCGATCTGAAGTTCTGGGACTTGGTGAGAGATGAAGGAGAATGATCTTGCGTCTAGAGACCATTCCGACTCTATCGGGCTTGTCCGAGATAGAGCGTCCGCTGTCACGTTGCGGAATCCTTGTAGGTGAACTGCAGACAGGTGCCATTTCTTCCTCTCTGCCAGACGGAAGATTGTCAGAAGCACCTGATTTATCTGGGGCGATCTTGAGCCTTGGCGATTGAGACATCGAACTACCACCGAGTTGTCTAGGGTTAGACGAATATGGATCGAGGGAGGCGGGGAGAGTTTCTTCAGAGTTAGAAGGACCGCCATGGCCTCCAAGATGTTGATGTGAAACGTCTTGAACAGGGGAGACCATGTGCCTTGAGCCTGTTTTTGGTGGGAGTGACCTCCCCAACCCTCCAGCGAAGCGTCCGTGTGGATGTTGAGTGATGGAGGTGGGTGTTGAAGAGGAATGGACCTTTTCAGGGCCTTTGCTTCCGACCACGGCTTGAAGAGGAGTCGAAGTCTGTTTGGGAGCCGTCTCTTGAGGTCTCTTCGAGCGATGGATGCAGAGCGTCTCCAGACTCCCGCGGCATCCTTTAGCTGTGCACGAAGCACCGGGTTTGTTACTGAGGCGAACTGTAGAGAGCCTAGAACTCGTTCCTGCTGGCGTCTTGAGATCCGCTTGGATTTCAGTAGTCGCTTGACAGACCCTGCTATTTCCTTCCTTTTCTTCTGGGGGATGGAAAGGCGGTGTGACTGAAGGTTCCATTAGATTCCTAACCATTGGAACTTCTGAGCTGGAGAGAGGCGAGATTTCTTCACGTTTATCTTGAATCCCAGGTGTTCTAGGTACTGGGTGACTTTGCTGCAGGATTTTAAACAATCCTCGGGCGATGGAGCCCAGACTAGCCAATCGTCGAGGTAGGCCATCACCTGGACGTCTCGGAGGCGGAGCTGTTGTACTATGGCGTCCGCCAGCTTTGTGAAGATCCGAGGGGCCACATTGAGGCCGAAGGGCATGGCCCTGAAGGCGTAGCTTTTCCTTTGGAGTCGAAATCCTAGGTAGGAGGAAGCGTGATGGTTCATTGGAACATGCCAATAGGCATCCGCCAGGTCTATGGAGACCGTGTAAGAACCTCGAGGCAGAAGGGTCCTTATCTGCTGAAGAGTCAGCATCTTGAACTTGTCGTTTGCTATGAACTTGTTGAGGGGGGATAAGTCCAGAATGACTCTGAGTTTGTCGGAGTCTTTCTTGGGGACACAAAACAGTCTACCTTGGAACCTGGTGGACTTTACCTTCCTTATCACCTTCTTGTTCAAGAGATCTAGGACATATTCTTCCAGAAGGGGGGTTGATTGTTGGAAGAATTGCTGGAAGGTTGGGGATGGTTGAGTCCAACTCCAGCCTAGACCCTTCTTGACGATGCTGTGTGCCCAGGGATCGAAGGTCCAACGATCCTGGAATTGGCGGAGTCTTCCTCCCACCGGAAGCACTTCATTGCTTCTGGTGTCCCGAGGGCTTACCGCCTCGGCCGCTAGCTCCCCTTCCTCCTCTGCCTCTGGAGGGACGGCGAGACGCGTCTCTGCCTGCACCTCTGCTTGAGCCTCTACCTTTGGGACGAAAGGTAGTCGTCTGTTGCTCGAAAGCAGGGGTGAAAACCGGTGACTGTGACAAGACCGGTTGGGTGACCAGCTGAAAGGTCTGCTGTGGCTGAGCTGCCACTTGGGGAGTAGCGGGTCCCGGAAACTGCCGTCTCTGTTGACGTTGCTGGGGTTTCTGCTTGAAGGATTTCCTCTTAGGTTGAGGTCCGTCATCCTGGGAGGATTTCCTCTTCTTTGACATGCCCCACTTGTGGAGAAGGTTCCTGTTCTCCGTGGCGGCCTTGTCAGTGATCTCTTTCACGAGGTCAGAGGGAAAGAGGTGCTTACCCCAGATGTTGGAGGAAATCAGCCTCCGGGGTTCGTGTTTCACAGTGGCACCTGAGAACACGAATTCTCGACAGGCTCTCCGAGCCTTCATGAAGTGAAACAAATCCTTCACCAGGGTTGCCATGTGGGATTTGGCGAGTACCATGTAGTGGTCTGGTACTCTGGTGTCACAAGCCATGATGTCAAGTTGGACCTGGTGGGACATGGACGCTGCAAGCCTCTCCTTCGTATCTTGTTCCCGACGAAGGAGGTGGTCGTTGAGTTTCGGGAGGTCTTCGTTAAACTGACGTCCGGCTACGTCAGGATCTAGCTTTCCCACCACGAAAGTATGCTGGATATCCTTCCAGTGTCGAGCGTCGGGGGGAGTTACTATGGAGAAGGGTCTGCACTCCTCCAGTGCAGGGCAGGGTTTTCCTTCTTCCACAGCCTTGAGGCACGCAGCGAAGGCCTTTTCCATGAAGGGAAGGACTGCATTGTCGGGTGCGACGTAGGTAGGGTGCTTCTTGCTCAGGGCCGGAAGCTTAGAGCAGGTAAAACCCCTACTTTTAAATGTGGTGGCTAGCATAGCCTTGGCCTTTGCGAGATCGAACACTATCTCCTCCTTGGGTTCGGTCTCTTCTTTAGAGACAGGTTCAGAACGGAGCCGGACGTAACAGTCTGGGTAAGCCTCAAAGTTTGGGAAGAACTCCACATCTTCCAGGGGGACCGTGCTGATCTTATCGCTGACAAAGATCCTGCCGGTCGCGATAACCACATGCTCAGCATACCTCCAGGGGTTGGCATGTGAGCATGCAGGGAGATCCTTAACCGATATCTTCTTCGGTTCTTTGGACCCCTTCATGGACCTGATGAACTCTTGAGTTTCTTTCAGCCTGTCGTCCATAATGGCTTTGATCATCCGGAACATCTCTTGGGCGGATGGAATGGGTTCCGGGGTAGCGGAGGTAGACGGGAGAGACACTTCCGTCGGTGTAGGAGTAGGGGCGGTGATGGAAGGAGGAGCGACCTCTTGCTCCGACTCGGTGTATTCCACCTGGTCCTCTTCATCTTCCGCACCTTGGGCCATAAGGGTCTTCTCCGTGCCCTCCGAAACATCCGACATATGATCGTCGTTTTCGGAATCCAGGTGGCACTCGTGCATGGACTGGGCCATGACTACGTCTGGTTCCACCGTAATTTGGACAGTGGGGATTAGTTCTTTGGGAACCACAGAATCGGGGGAGGCCTTTGGGAACAGAAGGGACCTCAATTCTTCAGTGGCCAGGTATGGTCCAGTGGCATTCTTCTGGAAGCCACGCACCCACTTGCGTAGCTTATCCCGAGAAGTGTCCCTGACCTCCGCTGAGGGAGGATTATGGAAGGCATCGACTAGTCGATCCTGGCAGACCACACAGCTCTGCGGGTCCCAGAACTTCAAATCCCCTTTCTTGTTGGCACAAGGGGCGTGAGTCCTACACGCCGTATGCCCGTAGAAGTGCGGGTGTTTCACAGCGCAGAAGTCGTAATCACACTTCATCTGCTCCTCCTGTAAAAGAAAGAGAAAATGAGTATGGGGGGAGTCATAAGAATGGCTCTTAAACTAAGTTAATATTAATCATTAATTTTAACTTGATAAAGGGTGTGATGCACAGAGGAAGGGTGAGATAGGATAGGAACATACTCCGTGCATCCCGCCCGGCTGGTTACCGTAACCTTCATCCTTGGACAATCCGAGGTGACCGAAGGCACAGGATAGAATTCCAGTAGAAGTCCATAGGGCAGATAGAATTCTATGGGAATTGTCAAGGATATAAGGTTGGGACTGAGGCCACTCAGTTCCAAATTAGGGGACTAAAAGATCCCATAGGGTAACGGCTTCCGGCAACCAGCCACGCTAAGATACACGCAGCATGCTGGAAATCTGTGATATGCAAGAAGATAGCATGATTACCAATAGAACAGTAATAAGATACTGATCCATTTACGTAAACAAGCCATCTGGTTGCAGTGTAGGGCTATCAATATCAGATGATAGCTAGTAGAAAGGGGTGCAAGTCGCCTTGACGCCTCCGGAAGGTTCCGGCAGACCGCCGGAACGCCGGAGGCCGCTCCAGCAGAGTTTCTGGCATTAGGACAGACAATATAAAAGTCAAGAGTAATACCAGGGTGGCAGCCGCCGGCACAGCGGCGGCACGCCGGCAGAGGGAGCGGCGGCACGCCGGCAGAGGGAGCGGCGGCTCCGGCAGCCGGAGGTTGCCGGCTTGGTGACAGGAACAAGGATGGTTATAGCAGAACCGGACTGCCAGCAGTGGATGCCGGTACTCCGGGGGCCGGCCGGCGGGCGGACGACCAAGCTATGAGGAAGGAGGGAGAGCCATCGGCTGGAAGCCGGCGGCAGGCGGAAGTCCCCCGGCACACGGAGGACCGGCGGCCGAGGGGATATGGAATGAGTCACCAAGGTAGGAGGTGGGTATCACCGACAGTGGAGGCGGCAAGGGACCGGCACCCGGATAGTGAAAGAGACAGAAGGAGGGATGTAGGGGTCCGGCCACGGACTCCCAGACATCCCCCCTGAGTGGGTGTACCCATGATAGAGGCTGACTCTATCACCCAGAAGCAGGGGCCGCAGAGGACCGGGAGCTAAGGTAGCCCAAGGGAGGGCTAGGGGACACCTAAAAGCGGGGGGCGGGGGGGGAGACCCCTGCATACAGAACACATCCAGTGGCTAACCCCATAGGACACTATGAAGGGTAAATGTACCAGAGCGGACTGCACACAGAAGCTCAAGGTAGCCCTATCACTCCACCCTAAGGAGGAGTTGTAGGACAGGGGACAGATGGGTATAGACTAACCTAAGTATAGGCTAGGCGATACAAGAGATAGGTGGGGAGGGGAGAAGAGAAGGGTCTTCCATGGAGGGGGTTCTGTACCAGAGCGGCCACTAAGGAAGGGAGGACACTCCCTAGCTAAGGTAAGGCAGCTTGACTGAAAACGGTGCATGGGTATAGTTTCAGCAAGGAACAGAATTAACCCCTCCAAAACCTAACCTCGAGCAGGGATGTACGTCTTGAACTAGGAAGGATTGAAGACATATCGCTATTGCAGGAAAAGTCGGAGACCTAGCCCCAGCAATAGAGGAAGGACTAGCCGTTCCTCACTCTCAGGCGCAACCCTAAGGGGGGATCATTCCCTTAGGGAGGACAGAGAGGCGATAAAATACTCTGATATGAGCTTGATCCCCTTACGTGGTAGGGGGAGCAAGGCTACACAGAGGGAATGCCCTAGGGCAGGGGGATGAAGGAAGCATATAGGGGTCCTACATGTAGGTTAGGTTAGAAAGACACACTATCTAACCTATCCCCTATATGGTCCCTGAAGGCGAAAACACTTGCATCACAGTCAATAGTATTGTAAAATAATGCCACTATCTTCATAAATAAGCCTAGGATCACTGATAAATATCATGCATGAACACTGATATAGGCGCTCTGGCCTGGGGGCTATAGTAGCCAACTGGTATGGGGTCAATCGATGACCGATAAAAAAGCGTCAAAACACGATATAAAAGTTCCTAGCTATGAAGACTAAATAAACTAATAGTATCGATTAGTTAATAAGGCCGGAAGCGTTGTTGAGGCTAACTAAATAAGGCATGCAGAACAACAACGACGCCATAAAATGGCGGGTCCGGTTGAGGCACAGCTTGCCACAAAACATCAAATATCTCGAAAAGTAAAATTTACTTTACGGTCAGAGCTTAACTAAACAATACTGGAACCTTGTACTCAACTTTCCAGAAGAAGGTGAGGCCGAAGGTAGCGACATGATAAAGATGCAAGTCGATAAAGTAAGCACAGGGAAAATCCGTCTAAGTAAGGCGAGCTACTATGCAAAGGATGAGGACGGACGTGACGTCATTTAGCAATGGCGCCCGTTTGTTTACGTCTCGAGTACCAAAAGTAGCCACGGACGAAATTAGCTGTGGAACAGCTCCCAGCTATTCTCCGCTCTTACACACCGAAGTGTTAAATCTGTTCGGCGTGTAGATAGCTATGTGGCGCGTTAATACATGCGTCCCCTGTTGATATACGATGTCTTAAGAGGGAAACCTTTAGGATACTCGCTCCAGAAGTTAGAATTCTGTGATAACCTGTGGTTAAATTCTCTGGGAATATCTTAGTAGTTATTTACCCAAGGAAGCTACCAAAAAGGAACCTTCCATCAAGACGCCATGGCTTGAGCCCAAAAAAACCATTTTATTTATTCTACACTAAACCAGCTTCATATATATATATATATATATATATATATATATATATATATATATATATATATATATATATATATATATATATATATATATATTTTACCCAAAAACCGATAAATCGGTTGGAACTTTTGACCGGGGAAACGTCTGTCTATATCCGAACATAACTTGACAACAAAACGTTTACCCGATTGAGCGGTTTAAAGAATTGATATAAAAATTTTAACCGGGTGTCGCCGGTCGCTTGCTTTTGACATTACCCATAGTCATAAAACAAAAAAATTCTGGGTAACGTACCTACAACTATAACGTTAAATAATAAAATAGCATACACGCCAACCTTTGATCACAGCGCTGGCAGCTTGCTTTTGACATTACCCATAGTCATAAAACAAAAAAATTCTGGGTAACGTACCTACAGCTATAACGTTAAATAATAAAATAGCATACACGCCAACCTTTGATCACAGCACTGGCAGCATTTTTGCTTGTTCCCCGGTCGCGCTTGCCAGCGCTGTGATCAAAGGTTGGCGTGTATGCTATTTTATTATTTAACGTTATAGTTGTAGGTACGTTACCCAGAATTTTTTTGTTTTATGACAATGGGTAATGTCAAAAGCAAGCGACCGGCGACACCCGGTTAAAATTTTTATATCAATTCTTTAAACCGCTCAATCGGGTAAACGTTTTGTTGTCAAGTTATGTTCGGATATAGACAGACGTTTCCCCGGTCAAAAGTTCCAACTGATTTATCGGTTTTTGGGTAAAATATCACTCTTTTTTTACGCAAGCGTATTGATTAACTAGTTTATAGTCATATCTTCAAAATGTGAGGTCAAACATGTCTATAACTTATTATTCAGAAGCTGAGAAATAAACGTTGAAAGTTCGCTTAAAGATGTCAGTTTGATGCCTTTTGAAACTTAAGTACGTGACTACAGCCTTCGTGATTACCGCAAAACATTCCCACATAGCCTAATACACAATTTAAAACATAATCTACAAAACCTGAGGTCGAACAGCTATCTAGCGCATTCAGAAGCTAAGATTATAGAGTTGAAACTTTGCTAAAAAGCGTCTATCCATGACTCTATATCGAACACATGAAAGTTGACGTCATTTTTGCTATTTTTTTGCATATTTCTGACGTCATATTTCACGAACCTTATAAGATAGGGACTTGAAACTTTTAGGATCGTCTAGTTAAATTGAATAGAACTAAATCCTAGAGTTTCAAGCTTATACTATGTCCGGAAAGCACTTTTCTGAAAACCCGGTATTTCTGGTTTACGTAATCGTATATAACAGCACTGGCAGCATTTTTGCTTGTTCCCCGGTCGCGCTTGCCAGCGCTGTGATATATATATATATATATATATATATATATATATATATATATATATATATATATATATATATATATATATATATATATATATGTACATATATATGTATATATATGTATATATATATATATATATATATATATATATATATATGCATATATATATATATATATATATATATATATATATATATATATATATATATATATATGTATATATATATATACATATATATATATACTGTATATATATATATATGT
>NC_090726.1:118444889-118452389 GCF_036898095.1 Palaemon carinicauda | reverse complement strand
GAAGCTTTAGTGCGGTGTTTTGATAAAAAGTTAACGCCTGCAAGTACGGAATTGGATGTATATAAACAGATAAAGAAACACATGGCTAAGTGTCCAGACCTCGATCCCGTGTTAACTCAAGTTTTTGCAAAGAATGAAACAAAGCCACAACAAGTGAACGTAGTTAATAATAGTCAAGTAGCGGGAATGACGTGTTATAATTGCAAACGTCAAGGTTACTTAATCGCGGACTGCAGAACGAAATTCTGTTCGATACATAATAGTTCGACTCATTCATACAGTCAGTGCTACTCGCGTAAGACACAACAGAATCCCAGAAATACACAGTCAATTCCACAGTCAGTTCCATATGGAAATAAAAAGAAAAATCCTCATTTTAACAATAAGAAGAAACAGCCAAATGTCAATGTAGTTCAGAGTCCGAAACAAACAAACACTTCTTCGAATATTGCTGAGCCTGGGTCGTCAAACCAGACCTCGCAAGGTCAGACTAATTTTCAGAATGTGCAGAGCAAAGCAAATACCACATAATTAACTCCAGTGGGGAAGAGAGTGATGTTGGGTCAAGGTCATTCATGTCAACATCAATAGTATTGAATAATCAATTTAATGTTTTATCAGATCATTGTGAGGCAATAGATTTTCCTATGAAACACACGGCCGAATTAAGTAAAACAGTGCATGCTCCCGTATATTTGCAACGAATTCATACAATAATAAGCCAAAATGAGTTACGACCAACCTTATATGCTGTAAATTTAGAACACAAATCCTTTACATTATTTTTTGACTCTGGTAGTCCACGTAATATCATGGATTTGAGGACACATCATTTGTTGTTTTCGAACTTTCCGATAGAAAAATCCGGAGTTAGATTCGGGTATAGGAAATAATGATATAAATGTCATAGGCATAACTCATGTTCAATTAAAAGTCGGTAAACGCACGTTTCCGATACATTTGTTGTTGTACAAAACATTGATATGTATCCAGCTGTAATTATAGGATACCCATCTATGGGAAATCAAAACATTATCTTAGCCCCTGCCAAGCACGGCGTGTATATCAAAGGGAAATTCTATAAGTCTTCTCATACCTTAAAATCAGTTTTGGATAAAAAGGAGACGACAAATGTAACCGTAACGTACGTTGGAGAACCAATAACTTGTCTCACTAATAAAGAAATAATATACGCGACCCAGCAGAATTCTCGTTCACCCGTAATATCATCTTGCACGCAATCTATCGAGCCAAACGTACCTTCAAATTTAATAGTGCAAATAAAGAAAACATTACCGGGATCTGAAACATTAATCCTTTCCGACACTTTGAAAACTAACGGATTGTCTGTCACACAAGCTATTTATACAGTAGGCTCACATCAACAATGTAATATTGAAGTCTGTAATCATTTAAATAACACTTTAGTAATTCACAAAAATCAACATATCTTGGATGTAGAAGTTTATAAACATCGTATTCTTACTGTTGCTGAAATCAATCACTCTCAATCAGTTGCGGATGAATCCCTTTTGCAATCTATTAAAAATAAAATCAATAAAGACATTCAAGACGAAGAAATTCAGCAGAAAATTTTTGGACTTTTAACTAAATATCGTGATGTTTTTTCCACTACGGATGGATCCTTAGGAAAAGCAGATGTGATCGAGCATCAAATAAGGTTAAAGGACAAGCAGAAAATGATCTATGTACCCTCGTACAGACTCCCTATGAAATTCCAGAATGAAATAAATGATGGAGTAGGTAAAATGCTAGAAGAAGGAGTCATTAGGAAATCAAACAGCCCTTATAATTTTCCATTAATAGTTGTACCGAAAAAAGATCGAACATGGCGTATCTGCGTAGACTTCCGTCGTCTAAACGAGGAGACGATCCCTGATCGATTCCCAGTGCCATGTACTGACGATATTTTGTCTTTGTTAGGTCAGAATAAATATTTTACCAGTTTGGACTTACTTAAAGGCTTTCACCAGATATCATTAGAAGAAGATAGTATCCCATACACAGCCTTCAGCACAGCCAGGGGACATTATGAATTTTTACGGATGCCTTTTGGTTTACGTTGTGCTCCCATAACATTTACAAGAATGATCAATATAGTGTTTGGAGACTTGTTAGGGGATATATTGCATGCCTATATGGATGATCTTGTAATCTTTTCGAACACCTCAGAAGAACATCTACGTAAGTTAGAACTAGTACTACAGAGATTAAGACAACATAACTTAAGGGTAAAGATTAGTAAGTGTGAATTTTTCAAAACAGAATTAATATATTTGGGTTTCATGGTGTCAAGCCAAGGTCTTAAAGTAGTCCATGATAAGGTGTCGGCTATACGTAATTTTCCCATACCTACTAATGTCAAGGGAATACAGCAATTTCTGGGTTGTAGTGGATATTACAGGCGTTTTATACGCAACTATTCAATAATAGCCGCTCCTTTAACTGATCTTACGAAGAAGGGCGTAGATTTCATATGGTCTGAGCATCATCAACAGGCATTTAATACCTTGAAAGATGAACTGTGTAGTTCTCCTATCTTAAAATTTCCTGACTTCGGTAAGGAATTCTTCATTGCAACAGATGCCTCAGACTTAGGAGTAGGAGGGGTATTGCTTCAGCAATATGATAAACAATTTTTCCCGATAGCTTTTTATTCTCGAAAACTGAGAACTTCCGAAAGTAAGTATGCAGTAATAGACAAGGAAGGGCTAGCTATTGTTAATTCACTAGTGCATTTTAAGTTCATAATTTACGGTTATCCCGTTAAGGTTCTTACTGACCATAAACCACTAACCAAGTTCTTTAAAGGCTTCAACCACAGCCCTAAACGAACTCGGTGGCATTTGATCATTCAAGATTTTGGCGCAAGAATCGGGTATTTACCCGGGAAAGCAGATATCAATGCGGATGCATTATCACGCAACCCCGTGTCATCGTGTCATCTTGTACGGAGCCTTAACTGAATTAATAGATATATCAACATCCATGCCTATTGTTAAAACGATATCTGAACAAGAAGATTTAGGCTGGAGCGCTGAATTATTACAGACTAAGCAAAGAAAAGATCAGAAAATAGAAACAATTATAAATGCTTTGAAAGGCAATCATAAGGAAAAGGGATATATAAAGTATAAGCAGCAGAATTATATAATCAAAGATAATATTCTGTGTAGGACTGTGACAAGGAAAACCTGCAATACACCACATGTAACTAACGACCAGGTAGTGGTACTAATCTCACTTATTTCCACTGTCCTGAATTGGTTGCATGCAAATCCATTACATGGACACCCGGGGTTCTCATTAATGTCACAGAAAGCCAAATCATTGTTTTATTGGCATACGATGCTTACAGATATAAAAAGACACATAGCTAATTGTCGCACATTTCAGGAAAACAAAGGGCATACGAAAACACCTGTCAGCCTAGGGGCTTATCTTGTGCGCAATCAACCCTTTGAAAGAATACATTTAGATTTGTTAATAGGATTTTACGAGTCAGACAGAGGAAATAAGCACCTCTTAGTAATTACAGATGCTTTAACTCGATATACAGAACTAATAGCGCTTAAAACTAAAACTGCGATTGAATGCGCTAGGAAGTTTTACGAGTGTTACATTTGTAAACATGGAATTCCACACATGATAATCTCAGACTCGGGTGGTGAATTTAATAATCACTTTCTTACCTCATTGTGTGAATTCCTTAGCATAAAGAAAATAAATACCATGATATATCACCCAGAGTCGAATGGGCTAGTGGAAAGAATAAATAGGGAGGTTTTAAATATATTAAGAGTAACACTAGGGGGATCAGACCTCAACTGGGATATTGCAATACCTGCGGCACTGAGTACTCTGAATCATTCATATCATATATCAATTAAAATGTCACCGCATGAAGCATTGTATGGTACCCCAGTTAGAACGCCTTTCCATGTATTAACGCCTACAACTAATCTATCAAATCCTTTAAAAGAATGTATAAATGAAAGCAAAAGTCGATATGATATCCTTCGAAAGAATTTAGAAGAATCACAAATCATAATGAAAAGGAATCATGATAAAATAGCGAAGCCAACTAAAACATATACCGTGGGTGATAATGTATATATACAGATAAATGTACGTAAAGGACTCAATTATAAACTAACACCTAAGTTTGAGGGCCCATTTAACATTTTGGAAACATTAACGGCCAATAGGTTTAGAGTTCAAAACGTATCCCAACCCACGGATGAGAGAATAGTACCATTGGCTCACATAAGAAATTAAAAAAAAAAAAAAAAAAGAGAGAGGGAAAGAAGTGAGGGAAAAATGTTTATTTGTGTGATTAAAAGTTTTCTTCTTAATACAGGAGTAATTACATATATTTTTCTCGTTACAGGTTTCCAAGATGAGTTTTTTGTTGTTGGGACTGATATTGTTCGCTCAGACATTTTTCTCGTGTGGGACGAGCTCTAAAACTAAAAGTATAGATTTTAAATATGGCACTATAGTTGAAAGACAAGACGTTTTTATTACATCGAGCAATGTAGTTGTAGAAGTGCATATGCAAGCAATTTTTCTTCCAGAGAATGATGTCACTAGCTTAAAAAGCGCCATTTCAAGGTTTGCTGTCTCATTAGATGAATTGCATAGAAGACATTTTCATTTGACTACAGAGAGTTCGCTTGGATCGACACTAAAAGTTGCAGAGATGCTATCTGATGACTTGCAAAATAAGACTTACAAGACAGAATCTTTGGCTCGTAACCTTTTGATGTGGACTGTAGGGCACGAACATAAAGAAAGACGAAACCCGTTTATTTTTGCTGCATTAAACATCTTTGGGTCTATTGCAAGTTTAGGTTTAGGAATTTCCAATCGTCTTAAGATTAGTAATCAAAATAAGAAAATTGAGTTCTTGACTCATGAAGATGAATTGATTATGTCAGAACTAAGGAATCAGTTAGCTTCAATCAATTAAATTATGGATTTAGTAAATGAACATTCCAGTAATATCAGTCAGATTATGGAAGTACAGGATTTGTTGGCAACGTTAACGTATTATGATTCAAAGATAGATCACATACATAACAGAATTGCACATTTCATTGAGAAATCCAAGGATTATGTAGAAGCTATCACGTTAGCAACTAAAGGTGTACTGTCGCCCCATTTGTTGCCTATAAAATACTTAAAGTTAGTTCTGGAGAACGGACGGGATAAACTAGGCTATGTTCCTTTGTTAGGCGAACGTAGGTTATAATTTTATTACAGCCTAATTACAGTAAGCGTTGAAAATAACAAGATTATGATTACAATTCCCTTTGATTCTTCTGATGCCTGGCAATCTTACAGGATATCACCATTTCCGACTTTCATGACGAATCACTCCATGACGAATCACTCAAATCCAGTAATATCCAGTTTGAAAGGACACGTATTGATTTCCCCAGACAAGGAAACATATACGGTCATTAAAGACTTAAATCAATTAACTCACTGTTCAGATGCAATGGATAGAAAAATATGTACAGCTGACTCATTTGAATTCCATAAAAACTTAATGGATTCATGTGAGTTAGGTATAGTGCTAGACGGTGCTCTCTCCCATACAAGTGAAAATTGTCTGGATAAGCTTTATCCCTTTGACAATAATGAGTTCAATTGCAGACTGAACAATGGCTCGTGGATACGATACAACAAGGACGGCTTCAATGTATCATGCCCGGACGGATCCACGTCCTATGCAAAAATCTTTGTTGCAGCAGATGGTTGTATCGGGACTTCCCCTAATTCCATGGTGACCGGGATAAGGACTATCATCAGAGAACGAGCCTACTTCGCGAACTTCACGTGGACGTCTACAATGCCATCACTACCTCTCCCATAAAACAAACAGGTAGCCAAGCGGTTGATGAAATTGACCGAGATGGACCACCTGTCACCGACTTATAAGGAATTTCTTCACCCCATACTACTAGCAGGATTAAGTGTGATGGTGATGATATTTATCGCCGTGAACATCCTTGTTTGGCGTAGGTTACAGAGCAGTTTGCAGCTAAAACAGAACGTTTTGCCATGTCCAGACAAAACTCCTTATTTAATTCAGTTTAAAGCCATTTGAAGTGGCCACCTCATTTGCTAAAGGAGTAAAATGGTCTGGAAATAGTGTGTGTACGAAAAGCAGTTAGTACGCAAGTAATATGTAATTGAAGAAACTATAGAACATTTGCATTGTTAAAAATACATTTAAAAAACATTTTAAAAAATAAATCATTTTTATCTCTCGGCATCTAATAAAATATATAAGCCGGAATGTTAAAAGAAAAGAGAAAAAAAAAATAAAAATAACAGAATCTATGGGCATCTAATAAAACATATAAGCCCTATATATAAATATATATACTCGTATATGTATGTATATGTATATGTACGTGTACGTACCAGGAATTCGTGTTTGTGCACTAAAATTGAATCTTAACCAAGGTAACAAATATTTTTATTAATTACCGTATTATGTTAATCTATGTATCTGACAAAGGTAACAATTATTCTTTAACAAGTTACCGAATCATATGTATATCAGTATTTTTTTTGGTACCATATAATCATTTGCTAAGCAATGTACCATATATGTGATCTGTATTTATCATGCATTTTTTTTTTCTTTGCTTTGGTAATATCTTTTCATATGTATTATTGTTATTATTTATTTATGTGCCTATTTGGACATTCGTCCTCATTTGCTTATGGCTAAAGTTAAACAAAGAATAATACATATATCCAGTCACACTCCTAGTAAACATATTTTGGCGTGTTGTTAAATTTTTAGAAAAAAAAAATGAGATAGCTGGCAGAGCTAATGTAATAGTTAGTTATTACATGTTTAAAACACATGACGTAATATGTCATTGTGGAAGAAGCAGCTAGCGTGAGATTTGCTGTAGTCAGATAAAATCATAACAGGATGTATTTTGCATCCCTCAGCAATGTAACATTTTTCTGAAGCATAAACACAAATGCATACCGTGTGAAAGATTGTGTCGTCACCTAATGAGTCAATATGGATAAATATCAACACAACATCGTGTTCAAATAGAAATAAATTTCTACCTCATATTTGGGATCGAACGCTAGCCCCTTCTAATGAAAGGCCAGGTTGAAACCAACCATGCCACGAGAGGCCATAAAAGGAAATCGGAACCTGACGCTAACTAGCTGTCCGAGGATTTACCTGGCGAGACATCAGTCTCTTACCAGCGAGTTTTACCCGATTTCCCCGGCCCACCGCGTGACACAATTGGTAGTAATTCATTCAAATTACCCCTAATGAACGCCACGTGTGCTTACCGTTACTCTACAGAATTATGCCTCACTGGAAATTAACACGTGTTTTAGTCGACCACGTTTTTTTCCTAAAATGTCGTAAATTTCAATTCACTTAGTTTTAACACAAAATTAACCAATCACTCACTGCACAATATATAT
>NC_090726.1:118394889-118439889 GCF_036898095.1 Palaemon carinicauda | reverse complement strand
AATTTGGTTATATGTAAAGTGTTGTAATTACTCATAATCAAAATGGAGGATAGGAATGTCGTAGAGTTGCTTGAAGGAGAGAGATGGCAGGATAGGTTGGCCGAATTGAACAAAGAGGAGTTAGAAAGTGTGGCAGATTTTTTTGAAATGGAGAGAACGGTAACAATAAAGAAGGGTATACTATTGCTACTAAAGGTTTATGAGTTTGTTAAGGAGACTAAGACAGGAGCCAAACACAAGGTTAGGAAAGAAGAGGTCTTTTCGGTAGAAATTTTGGATAGACAGATTAGTCTAAAGCAAATGGAAATAGACCAGCAAAAACTGGTCTTTGAAGAGAGAGAGAGAGAGAGAGAGAGAGAGAGAGAGAGAGAGAGAGAGAGAGAGAGAGAGAGAGAGAGAGAGAGAGAGCATGAGTTAGCTAAGTTGGCTTTGCCAACACCAGGGTCACCAGGGTCTCCTTCTCGTGTTGAGGCTTCCTCCTCCTTCTCAAATTTAGCTCATGCTTTGAAGTTTGTCCCAAACTTCTAGGAAGATAATATTGCAGAGTTCTTTATGTCATTCGAAAGAATTGCTAACAAGTTAGAATGGCCTATTGGATTATGGACTACCCATATCCAGAGTAAATTGATTGGGAAAGCCCAAAAGGTATATGAAGCTTGGAAGAAAATCTCTCCTCGGATTATGAAAATGTAAAGGTGATAGTGTTGAAGGCATATGAGCTCGTGCCGGAGGCCTATCGGCAAAGGTTCCGGAATTTGAGTAAAAATGAAAATCAGACTTTCGTAGAATTTGCAAGGAGTAAAGAGCAATTTGCTACTGATTGGTTGAAATCTAAAGAGGTGGACGATTTTGATAAGTTAAAGCAGTTGCTGTTGGTTGAAGAGTTTAAAAGGTGTACTCCTGATCGTTTGAAGGTTCATTTGGAGGAGTTGAAATTAGATTCCCTTTAGGAGGTTGCTGTGGCATCAGATGAGTACTCTTTGTCTCATAAAGATACTATGAAAGAGACGTTATCTAAGGAAAAATCACGGGTTTTTTTTCTGGGAAATCTGGTAATTTTAATAACCGAAAGAATGTTTCTCAGAATGTTCAATTAAATAAGGGTTCTCAGAATGTTCAATCAAATAAGGTTTCTCCGAATGGTCAATCAAAGGTGTGGTACTCGCAAAAAACAGACTTAGTGAGTCGGGTGTTTATGATCCAGAAGAACTGAGGCATTTGACGTGGTAATCCGGTGATGGCGGTTGAGAAAAGTGCTAGTCAGGGTGGATCTCTGCCCTCTCAGACTCAATGACTAAGAAAATCAGAGACTGGTAGTTCCTTCGATGATTTTCTGGCTGTGGGTGAAGCCTCGCAGGATGGTGAAGGCCAAGGGAGGAAAGTGAAAATTTTACGTGATACCGGAGCTGCGCAATCATTAATTCTCAGAGATTCGATCCCGAATGATTTTGTGTGTGAGAATCTGGAGTTTGTTATTTTGACTGGTTTTCCGGACACGGTAAAATTATATCCAATTGGTCTATTTCATCATAGTTGTCCTTATTTTTCGGGGAATATCCGTTTGGCTATTGTTGATAAATTTCTAATTAAAAAGGTGGATGTGGTTCTCGGAAATGAGATTGTGTATGAGAACAAGTACGTGCCAATTGTGATTAATCCGGATGTGGAAGTAACGGTAATCACTCGTGCTAAGGCAAAGGCTGTTGACGCTGCAGAGTCAACGGTCGATGTTGATTTGAGTAGTTTAGGATGTAGTGATGTATCTGTAGATAGTAGTAGTAGTGTTAGCTTAAAACCCAATTGGACTGTTAAAGAACTTGTTTCGGCTCAGAAAAAGAAGTTTGGTAGTCTCCCTATTGAGTCTGGTGAGATAACGAATGTGACAGTTCCTATGTTTAAGGTAATTAATAGCATATTATATAGAGTAAGTAGACCAATGCGTGCCTCGGGGGAGGATTACAAAATTATTCGACAGATTGGGGTTCCTGAATGTTACCGTCATGAGTTGATGTCATTAGCTCACGAGAATGTGATGGCGGGACATTTTGGTATTCACAAAACAGTCGGTAGGTTATTAAATAATTTCCTTTGGCCCAAGTTGAAAGGCGATGTTAAAAAATTTGTTAATAGTTGCGAAGTTTGTCAGAGAGTCGGCAAACCTAATCTACCTATTCCAAAGGGTCCATTAATACCTATCCCTGTTGTGTCTGAACCTTTTCGTGAAGTGTTAATTGATGTTGTTGGTCCTCTCCCAAAGTCAAAGAGTGGAAATGAGTACATTTTCACCATTATGGATCGTATGTATCGGTACCCCGAGGCAATCCCCTTGCGGTCCATAAGGAGAGAAAAGATTGTAGAGGCATTAATAGATTTCTTTTAAAAATTTAGTCTCCCGAAGGTAATTCAGTCCAACTGCGGTACCAACTTCACAAGTCATTATTTTAAGCAGAAAATGACTGAATTGGGCATTAAACATGTAACTTCCTCGCCTTATCATCCAGAGTCACAGAGTGCTTTGGAACGTTTTCACCAAATTATGAAAAGCATGTTAAAGAAATATTGTATTGTGAATGGGGCTGAATGGGATGAAAACCTTCCCTTCCTCTTATTCGCTTTCCACTCTATTCCTGGTCAATCTCTCGGTCTCTCTCCTTTTAATTTGATTTTTGGACATTCTGAAAGGGGTCTCCTGGATATGGTCAGAGAGGCTTGGGAAGGAGATGCCCCTGATTTGAATCTGATTGATTACCTTAATAATTTGAATGCTAAATTAACCAGGGCTTGGTCTTTCACAGGTGACAATTTGTTGAAAAGTCAGAAGAAAATGAAGTTATATTTTGACAGAAAGACTGTGACCCGGGACTTCGACGTAGGACAGAAGATACTGGTTCTGTTACCTATCCCAGGTAATTCTCTCAAAGCTACCTTCCAGGGACCATGGAAGGCATTGAAGAAGGTAAATAATGTTAACTTCTTGGTGGAATCCCCCGATAGGAGAAGGCCTCATCAATTGGTACATATAAATATGATGAAAGCTTTCCATGAAAGAGAGAAGGTTAGGCCAATTGCGACTCTTTGGGACAGTAGAAATGACTTTGTCGGTTATAATGCTTCTTTTTCAGATGAGCATAATAATGATTCCTTTTCAGAGGACAGGGACTTGAAAGATAGTGAATAGCTGGCAGGTAATGTCGAGGCTTCAGAAAATTTACCTCAGATGTTGGGTTACTTGGGTAAAGATGAGCAACAATCCTTGAGAAATTTGGTTTTAAAATATAATGACTTGTTTTCTAATGTGCTCGGCAAGACTACGATCTTGCAGCATGACATGGACGTAGGGGACGCCACGCCCGTGAAGCAGGCTCCTTATAGGTTGAACCCAAAAAAGAATGAAATTGTTGCTAGAGAGGTTGAGTATATGCTCAAGCATAATTTAATTGAGCAGAGTTGTAGTTCTTGGTCATCTCCGGTTGTGTTGGTGAAGAAATCGGACGGAGACTATCGTCTTTGTTTTGATTACAGGAAGCTTAGTAAGGTGACCAAGGCTGATAGTTTTCCATTGCCTCGATTGGATCGATCGTATGGGTCGGGCTAAATATATTACAAAGTTTGACTTGTTAAAAGGATATTGGCAGGTTCCTCTATCGGAAAGGGCTAGAAGTGTTTCGGCTTTTGTAACCCAACAGGGGTTATTTCAGTGTAAGGTAATGCCCTTTGGCATGAAAAATGCTGCTGCCACCTTTCAGAGACTTATGAATTCGTTGGTTAGTGGTCTAGAGGAGTGTGTGGTGTATATTGATGACTTGGTTATTTTTAGCGACGACTGGCAGTCGCACCTGAAGAGAATTGAGGCCTTATTCAAAGTACTTAGGAAAGCAGGCCTGGTTATTAATTTAAGAAAGTCGGATTTTGCAAAAGCAACGGTGGTATATCTTGGACATGAGATAGGAGCAGGTATGGTAGCTCCTAAGGAGGCTAACATTGAAGCCATTCGTAAAGTAGAGGTTCCTAAATGTAGGAAAGATTTGCGAAGGGTATTAGGGATGGCAAGCTATTATCGTAGATTCATTCGCAATTTTTCAGACATTGTGGAACCTTTTACTGCTTTGTTGAAGAAAAATGTTAAATTCGTTTGGAGTAAGAAGGCTCAGGATGCATTAGAGAAGATAAAACTGGTCCTCATTAGTCGGCCTTTGTTAACAGCTCCCAATTTTGACACTCCATTCCAGCTTACCACTGATGCGAGTGATGTGGGGGTTGGTGCGGCATTGAGTCAGGCTGACGGAAATGGTATCGTCCACCTGGTGGCGTATTTTTCTAAAAAGCTCACTTTGCCTCAAAGAAAATATTCCACAATCGAGAAGGAGACGTTGGCCTTGATCTTGGCATTAACTCATTTTAATGTCTATCTCTCCTCCTCAGGTGGGCCCATTAAAGTTTGTACGGACCATAATCCATTAACGTTCTTGAATCGGTACAAGAATAAGAATCAGAGATTCATGCGTTGGAGTATTTTGGTCCAAGAATTCGATCTACAGTTTAAGCATATCCCAGGTAAAGAGAATATGGTGGCCGATGCATTGTCCCGGCTGACAGAGTAAGTGCGAACGAGGTAATTATAAGGGTTTTTCTTTACCTGTTGGTAAGTTCTCACTCGTGTTAACTAGTTGAGTATTAATCATCATTTTTATATGGTTTCTTTTATTTGGTTAAACAGATATGTAATGTAACATTCCAATGTTGGATAAAGTATTGACGGTTGATTATATTATTTGATATGATAGATGGATGTTGACCATATGTAAGATGATTATTGTTCGTTGATGTATGCAACTGTTATTTTATAGGTTAATTATATTTTTATGCCTTTAATTGCTTTTGGAGGTGGTGAAGTTTATAATGAACTGGTGTTATGTTTGTGTTTGAATTATTCTTAAAACTGAGGTTTTATCAGAACTATCTGGTTATGTGAGGTGGTTTAGGTATTTATGAATGATCCTATATTGGACTCCTTATGTTTTAGGTGATGGTATTTATTATGTTAGTTGGGTATGTAAATTAGGTTGAGATTTCTGTGACAAACTGATTTGTTTTACACCCCTTTGTCAGGAGAGTGTGGACTCCAGATTATTGTTAATAGTGCTTAAAAGAAAAGTGCTGTTAGTGCTGTAACATATGTGTTCTAGACAATTGGGTGAAAGGTTAATGTACTGGTGCTATGAGGGTTGTGCTGTGAAAAAGTACAGCTAAGGTGTATGATATTTTCGGGACATTTAATCATTTTACCTTCGCAGCTTTGAACAATTCACTAGGGAAGAAGAACCTTTCCCTTCACATACCTTGCCAGTCTGGTGTGAACAGCAAAATGGTGTACTATTTATATTTGACGGAGGATGTGGTGTATATCTAAGGTAGCCTATAAGGCATTAAGGATGTCACATGTTTATAAGTATTTACAAGTTACCCAGGTAATGAATCCTTTTTTTTTTTTGGACACTATAATTTGTTGGTGATTGGTGTATGACAATTTGGTTTTGTAGTATATACTATTTTTTTTTTAGTTGCCACTCCCTCTCCTCTTGCAACCTAGGTGATCCCATATGGTGATAATCAATTATTGATACAGGTTGGTCTTATGATTTTAGTCCTAGATGAAGGACTTGGTGCAATTATTTGGTGTATGGTGTTAAAGTGATACTTTTCATTTGTTAACATTTGTAATTCCTTTGTTTGTTGTTTATATTATATTTCAAGTGTGTATATTGGATACATAATTCCCTTAACTTTAACATAAATTTTTGCATATTTGTCTTAAACTTTTGCATTTTTTATCTTGAAAACAAAAAAAAAAAATTTCTCTGGGTACTTAGGTTTTTATAATGTATTAGCTTACTTGGGTTAGCTTTTAAGTTCCTCTTTCATTTCTGAAGGCTGTAAAGTTCATTGTTAGTTCGCCTTCTTGTTAGTAGGGGTCTCCTCACTCCAGTGGTATTTTTGTATAGTCTTGTTGACTAATCATCCCAGTTTCTCCCCTCCATATTTTGGCTCTGCTGAGTTGACTTGAGACCTGATTTCCAAGCTGCAGGCAGTTGGTATCTGCACCCTGACTTGTGAGCCTGCTATCTCTCTCGGATTTACAGCAAGTCTCTGAGAAAATATATATCTTCAGCTGGCCGTTTCTCCACATTTTCGCCATTTTATCATTGCCTCTGGTGCATTACTTGCCAGAGGGGCCTCGCTTGGCGACGGTAAGGCATGTCATCCATTTCTTATATGAAGTATTGACCAAGATTATTGGGATCCCGGTGTCCATGATTATGAATAAGTTGATTAGGATTACGGCTGTGCTGCAGTAGTCAGATGAATTTTCTGATAGAGCTCGATAGTAATTGTATTGAGATTTGCTGTCCTCTGCCTTTATTGGAGTGCTTATGGGAGGAGACCTTCATCGTCTCATCATCATCCTTTAGAGTGTAAAATTCAGGTTATTCCTTTCTTTTGGTTATTGAATGTGTTGTCTAATAATTTGGGTATATGTTGTGTAAGTGATTTTGTGATTTAATGTTAATGAAGAGGCCTAGTTGTAACTTCCTGTATTTTATTGAATTATAATATATATTGTCTTTTTTTATTGTTTTGTTATCCCCCTTGAATTATTCTTGTGCTGCATTTAGCTGGGCTTGCTTCCACCTTAGTGGATTGCTGTCTTTTGAACACCTATGTTTGTGTTATTTTGATTATTCATGGTCCTGTAGACCTAGTGTGTGTTGTGGTCCAACGAGGCCATCACAATATATATATATATATATATATATATATATATATATATATATATATATATATATATATATATGTATATATATAGATAGATAGATAGATATATATATATATATATATATATATATATATATATATATATATATATATATATATATATATATATATATATATATATATATATATATATATATATATATATATATATATATATATATATATATATATATATATATATATATATATATATATATATATATATATATATTCTTACAAAGCTGGTGTAGTGAAGAGTAACTAAGCTATTCAGGTGTTTTATTTGTTTTCATATGGGCATTGAAGAGATGAATCACCAGCTCTTAATATGAGTTCCTCTCATTTAGGTATAAGTTTGTTATGTAAATTACCAATGACTTTTGTCATTAATTTCATTGTATTTTTCATTAATCTGTATATGTATATTTACGTTATTTTTCAGAATGAACTTTTTATATAACGTATTTTGTCACGAAGTCTTACGTAAGCTATTAGGGGTTGTTATATGATCCATACCAGATATGAACAAGGGCTTATGTAAATGTTTTTTATATTGTTATGAAGTATTGCATAATGTTTTTAAGAATATACGCAACATCTTATGTATGCCACGTGTTTTGGAATGTTCTTGAAAATCACAGCATAAGTGTTTATCTTGTTTCATTTCCGAGAATAGTGTTTGGGAGGAGCAGCTGAGAGAGAGTTACCAGAAACCAAGGTACGTACCCTGAATTTTTATCCAATTGATAATTCTGACGGTGCTAGAGGCCGGCCCCCAAGCCACGAGAATAATCTATTAGAATATTTCAGAAGTTATTAATTTCATATATAAGAGCCCCCAGGGATGAATAGCGGCAGAAGAGAAACAGCCGTCCTGTGAAAGAGCCAAAGTGCATCCCTCACTCTCTCTCTAGTACCTATAGTATATCCTCTCCAAAGTGATTCTGTGCTCTAACTTAATCGTGTGTTGAAACAATCCAAAAGACGCTAAAGGTTATTTTAAATTTATTGTGTTGTAGTGAGTGTTGGCATTGTGTAAATTTTTATAACTGGCCTGTGCAAGGAAAATACGAGAAGTTAGTAAGTTTATCAGTTACTTTATGCAAGTTCTTAAGAGTTTAAGCATTAGAGTGTAATTATTTCTTTTGTCTTAGTCTAAGGTTTTATTCAGATTTAACATTTCGAGTCAAGTGATAATATGATTTTCAGAGTGTAAACATTCATTTTATCTTAATGTAACTTTTGTTCAGAGTTGATACTTAGAGTGACTTATTTTTGTTTTTATGTAAATTCTTCCAAAGTCTTGTACTTTATAAAGAAAATATTTATTATTGTAAAGAGTGTATTATTTCAGTCACTAGTGTTTCTCTCGTACTCGCTCATATCCTGTTAATGAATCGAAGTGAGAGGTGGTTTTTATTCATTCTTAAGAATAATTACCCAGTTTTGTTTTGAGTGTACTTAAGAGACCTTTGGATCAATGTTTTTATGTATTGCTGTCTGGAAGTTATATAATTGTCTCAGAGTTTGGTTATTAATATTTTCAAGTGTAACTGATTTAATGTAAAAACAAACAGGTGAGTTAGGAACTCGAGAGGTTGTATAGCTTGCCAGCCATTATATATATAATATTAAATTTTGGTTACCAGATATGGAACCATAGTATAATAATTTATATATACATATATATATATATATATATATATATATATATATATATATATATATATATATATATATATATATATATGTGTGTGTGTGTGTGTGTATGTATATATAATGATATAAATATACATATATGTATATGCATGTATACAGTATATGGATAAATATAGTATTGAATGACTTTCTTGAGCCTAGTACCTTAGCTTTAGCCCTAAACTCCATACATCTTCATCATTGTCATTACTATCATCATCATAAAATGATAAATATGGTAGATCTTGGTTGCTGCAATGCAGAATAGAAAATTTGGTCAGATCATTTTGATCATATATTGTCCAATTCCGTTGAGTTTGTCCTCTGATTATGGTTTTGTGGACCTTTTGTCTTGGTCTAATTACCTACCATAGTTCTACCTAGCACAAACACAGAATACTCAGATGAACTTGGGCTCTTAGCACTGGTTCCAGGGTGGGGGGACGTTAATCATAGTATCTATGCAATATTTAGCATAAGTTGGGATTAGACTAACTCACTAAATTCATGGCCTAACTAGTACTTTGTTCCATATCCACACACTCCCACTAGCTTATATCACAAAATCCTACGACATCATTATTATCCTAATTTATTTTTCTATGATAAAACTCACTTCCTTACACATTTAAGTCTCAGTATGTCCTCCCAGATCATGGATCAAATCAATAAAACTAGTTCACCGGTCCTCATCTCTTTCCAGGGAACATTGCTCACCTTCAATTCACTCTTTGCACCGGCTCTCCCTTGACTCATTCTATGTGCCCTGGGATATCAGGATCAATTCACATTCTCACAGACATGCACACAACCACCATGCACTAGCTTGCCATATATAACCATTTGTTTATGACTAACATTACACAGCTTCAATGTTCATCTCGTACTCATGCACCCAAGCAGGCAACCCTCGCTCTATGTGCGATCATTGCTCCACTACATCCCTCTTTCCATGCTCTGCCTTACTCTACCTACTCTGACAAGTCCAAAATGTTTCCCACATCTAGGATGTGTCGCATTATACTGTCTACTGAGAATGGACACCTACGATGTCACCCATATCTCATCTCCAACCTAAATGGTTATGGGCCCATCAGATTCAATGTCCAGCCAGATTCCAAACTAGATGATCAACACTCATACTGCAACATTGCTCGTTGAGTCACGGATCCTTCATCCTGTCCTAATATTCGTGACATGTTATACCAGAACACTGCCTCCTCTCTCAGCTATAGCTTCATTATCCTATAGTGCTTTTCAACAATTCCATTTCCAATTGGCGTATATGTTACCTTCAAGAAATACAGGATATTCCACTAGCCTAACAATTCATTGAGAGCTTCAGAATGGAAAGCAACAAAATTGTCCCTCAATATTTCATCCACTGACCTCCTCTCCAGGAACAGTCAGTCCAGCACACCAATAATTTCAGATGTTATTTCTGAACACAGCTCCCTCCAGATCACCAGTATACCCAGCCTGAAGTTAATCATTGAGAATACAGACGTTGCTGGTAATGCGTTATTCCTATGGCCAGCCTTGTCCACTTGTTTCTAACTGAATCTCTTTATACCTGTATACCCTAGGGGGTTAGGTTGGTTGACTAACATCTGTAACAGCCTCTGAGAAATTCTTGTTCAAATTCCCTTGGGGTACTGGGGTTGATCTCTTTAGTTGGGACTAGGGTCCTATCTACCCCAATATGGAGCATCTTTTGCATTTTTAGTAGACCCAGTGATGCAGCTACTAATTCTCCAAGGATTCCCAGTCGACACTTTATGATAATTTATGACACCCATTTCATATGTACTCTCTTTTCGTCAGTGATCATTAATGTAGCTTAGCTGAACACTGTGGCTGAGTCCACTTGAAGCTCAAAGTTATACTCCCCATTTCAATGCTGGGTTGACAGCCTTCAGCACCATATCCAACACTATCATATTGAAATGACTACAATCATAGTTTTTCCTTACTTATGCAGCATCCTCTACAATTTTGGCCTCTTATCTCTCCAATACTACTCCGGTTGCCTAAATATTAACATCTTCTACCATATGTTCCTCTCACTGACCCATCACACTACCTAACTGATTCCCATTGACCTATCCATATCACTGTCCTCCTATTCCACTCCCTCTCCTCTCTCATCCACCCAGCAATGGGGTAGTAACCCACAAACCTTCTACATATATATAAAAACTTGCTCCTTCGTAGGCAGTTGTGAATCTTTGATACTTCATTTCCTCTTTCAAACACAAATCTTCTTGCATTGTCTTTGTTAAATTTCAGTTCTAAACCAGCTCGGCCATCTAAGGACTCTATTGATTTTCCAGTTAGCCCAAAACTCTGTACGCTGCAGATGTTCCATGACCTCTTCTACTGTCATCACTGTGTCATCGACCAGAATAGCATTGATGTATGAATTGATACCAGGCTTCACTTTCCATCTCTTTGCTAGAACCATCTTGAGAACTACCACCGTGATACATAATGCTGACTTCAGCCCAAATGCTAATGTAATTTGATGATAAATGTTACCCTTGTACTTCACCAGCTGATATTTACTCATCTTTTTTGGATACATGGAGCTGTAGGTAGGTTGATTTCAAGTCAACAGTGGTGGTGGCTCCTGCCATCTGTCTCCCATCCCATAGAGTCAACCATACACAACCGTGGGATCATTATCAATGTGAAGTGCACATAATTATTCAGTTCTTGGAAGTTCAGTACCTGATGCTCTTTACCTTTTGTTGCTTGCACAACTGACATTAGTGGCAGCACCCCTCCAGCCACCTCCTTTCTCCATGGCTCCTATATGCCCTTTGTTTCAACCACCAATCTTAAATTCTTCTTCTATTCCTCCTTTCAATGAATGTTTACACCAGTTCACCTTGTTTGTCAGCCTTGGAGGATCCCAGTCTATCAGGAAATACTCAACCTTCTTATGCTGACCGTCAAACTCAGCTGGAAGTCCAGATCCTTGATCGTAAAAGAAACAGTCCTCCCTCAATGGTTTGCTTACCAAATCTCGTTCCAGTCTCCCATACAGTAGAGCCCTACTAGCTGCTTAGTCACATCCATACCCATCACTACTTTCACTCTGGCGATAATGCTCTCCACTACATTGGCATTCACTCTTACCAACCTCCTATGTACCCTCAAGTCTATTTCAATTGCTCCCTGCACCTAACCTATCTGCTATCAAATGCTACGAGGGTCTGCTCTCCCCTAAAACCATCAACTAACATTGAAGCCATAGAGCTAGGGAGTGCCTTTACTCATCTGAAAGGGTGGATAGAGTTCATTTTCCTGAGGCACCATTGTGATATATACCCTACTTCGCCACACCAATAGCAAATCACAGTTTGCTTTGGCTCCTTGTACTCCCTCACCAAGTGAGGGCATCGACATCTAATGCACTGATCCCTGAATCCCAAGACTTATACAAACCTTCTCCTTATAGTTGACTGACTGTGCTACTAGATTAAAAGACAAATTAGTACCGGACCGCCATGGTAAAATGAAAACGGGACCTGGAAGAGATTATTAATAAGCTGAGTATTTACAGTGTTTCATAACACTAATGCAAAGGTCAGTTCTGGAAATGTGAGAAGCTGGGTCCCAACCTGATAGGATTCTGAGCAGTCCTCTGTTCTCTAACTTAGTAGCCATGGGATCGTGTTTCATGTGTCTCTGATGGCAAAAGTGAAGAAGTCTTTCAATCATTCATAGTTCTCGTCATAGTGACAAAAGTTCATTAAGCTGCAGATAATCATCTGTTCCCTAATTTGCACTGTGGCTTTAATGAAGGCCTTGGAGCATATAATGCTCTTCTTACAAATTTCACTACTGTGCAGAAATCACTTGATTGTGGTCAGAGAATTAGTGTGATTTACAATGATTTTGATGCTGCCTTTGATCGTGTTAATCATGTGGCCCTTGTTTTTAAACACAAGTAGATGGGAGTATTATTGAATTTTTAAGCAATGTATTACCAAGAATAGTTGTTGATGGGCCCCATAGTGCTCGGAAACCTTTGTTTCTAATATAAGCACTCCTCTGAGCTTCTTGTAACTGGTTTTAAGAAGCGAATAATTTTGAAACGGAATGCCATTCCTAGGGCTGGCATACAAATATTTGTGTTCGATTTACCGGAATCCAGACATCGATGATTCTTTCTTCAATTATTTTCTTATCATTATGGCTGAGATACAAGATGTTAGAAAGGCCTCTTATGTTTTGGTTGGTGATTTCAATGCTCACCAGAGGGAGAGGTTAAGTTCTGTTTCCCCTACTGATCATTGTGGTTTAAGATCTTTGGACTTTAACTCTAAATCAGGCTGTGAGCAAATTATTATAAGTGAAGATACTCACAGGTCTGGAAACTACTTGAGCCTCGTATACACCGACTCCCATGGCGTTATACCAAGTAAGGTTGGTTCTCCAGTTGGGATATCTAATCATGCCTTGATTTCCTTAGTAATGAAGAACTGAACAGCCTGTCCTAGATGTGTAATACTCATGAAAGATTTATATAAAATCTAAAGGAGACTGGAGTGGGATTTTGAGTGATCTTTTGAGTTTGAATTTGTCATAATTCTTTAATATTGTTGAGATTGTTGTTCCTTTAAATGAGAATCTAATCAACATAGAAAATAGGCGTATCCCTTCCTGTGTACTAAGGTACCGAATGGAAAACAAACCCTGGTTCAATGATGATTGTAGATTAGCTTATTTGGTGAAGCAGGAGCCCTATCACCTTTGGAAAGGTAACATTAGATTTACTTGGAGTAACTATACTCAGCTTAGAGCTCTTGCTCAGAGAGTTTATGCTTCAACTGAAAAGGAATACAATTTAACCATAAAAGAAACCTTTTCTGGTACAACCCAGGAACATAAGTGGTGGGCATCCCTTAAATCTGCATTCTTTTGTGTAGACACAACAGTTCCTCCTTTACTTAGCCCAGACATCTCTGTCACTCACTGCCCAAAGGAAAAGGCAACCCTTTTGACGGGTGTGTTTGACAGTAGGAAGAGTAATAAGAAACTCGATCTTCCTCATTTCTGTTTTCCTGAGGCTAAAGTAACTTGTTCATCTTTTCTATCTTGGAATTAAAGCTCTGTTGATGGACCTAGATGCTTATGGAAGTGTAGACCCAAATGGTATTTTTCCTTAGCAAGAGGAAGTTTTTAATAATTGTTGGAGAATTGGTAATGTTACTCCATTATGTAAATGCATTTGTGGTGGTTGAAGTCCAGCTGATTACCGACCAATTTCCATAACTCAGATACTATCTCAAGATTTCTATGTCTTTTACAAAAACATCTAAATAGGTTTGCTGAGGGTAATCATCTGTTCCGTAGTTTACAATTTGGCTTTTGTAAAAGCCTTGGAGCATGTGATGTGCTTCTTCTTTCACTGGTCTATTTCTGTACAGAAATTCCTTGAATGTTGTTAGGAAGTTCATATGATTAGCCTTGATTTTAGTGCTGACTTTGACCGTGTTAATCATGAGCACCTTGTTTTCAAACTTAAACAGTTGGGAGTGGGTGGGTCTTTTCATAGCATCATTATTGAAATTTTAGCAGTTGATCGCATATAGTTGTTATTGATGGGCACCATAGTAGGTATAGGAATGAGATATCTGGTGTTCACCAGAGTAATGTCTTTGGCCCATCACTTTTCCTACTCTGTATACATGACATGTTGTTTGGCCTAGAAAATATCTCGTTGTATATGCAGATGATACTCTCCTTGCATCAATTCCATCTCCTGAATGTAGATCTGGGTTACTCAATCCCATAATAGACATCTAGATAAAATTAATGCATGGTGCAAATTATGGGGCATGGAGTTGAATCCAAAAAAAACTAAAAGTAGGCCGAGGACAGTGGCTTCTCAACATCCAGATCTTAGCATTAATAATGTTTCTTTAACTCCGTATGACTTGAAATTTTAAGTGTGATTCTTTCATAAACACATTAGGTCAGTTTTTTCTTCAAGTGCACAAAAAAATTGGTTTATTGAGAAAGCCTTGTAAGATTTTCAGTGATCAATCTATTCTAAAGAAGTGTTATAATTCTTTTATTCTACCTTGTTTCCAATACTGTTTTCCTGTCTGGTCTTCAGTTGCTGATTCTCATCTTAATTGGTTGGATAGGAACTTACGGTCTAATAAATTTCTTGTTCCTGATCTAGATATTAATCTCTGGCACTGCCGTTCAATTAGTTCGTTATGCATGTTGTACCAGATCTTTCGTAATTCTGACCATCCTATCTATATAGATCTTCTCAGACAGTACCATCATGTTTGTAATACTAGGTATGCAGTTAATATTAATAGTCATGGCTTCTCCATCATGAGGATCAGTGCTACACAGTATTCATGAAGT
This sequence comes from Palaemon carinicauda, assembly GCF_036898095.1. Lineage (NCBI taxonomy): Eukaryota > Metazoa > Arthropoda > Malacostraca > Decapoda > Palaemonidae > Palaemon > Palaemon carinicauda. The sequence continues at coordinate 118,424,985 of NC_090726.1, read as the reverse complement.
TTTATTCAAGCATTGACCAAGTTGAGGAATGATCCTCCTAATCGGGTAGTTGAATTGGTAGAACTTCAAAAGATCAAACTTACAGTAAATGTTTTTTATTTATAATGAACAGGCTGACATAAGAATCAGTCTCTTTTCATAATTTACATGTGAAAAATCTGTTCCAATGTTGTTACTGTTCTTAAAATGTTTTATTTTAATCTTTATTACTTTTCATTTTTTTTTTTCCTTATATCATTTTTTTTCACTCGTCTATTCCAAGTAAGGTTGTAGCTGAGCTAGTAATAATAATAATAATAATAATAATAATAATAATAATAATAATAATAATAAAAGAACGCAATATCTGGTGTTCATCAGAGTAGTGCTCTCGGCCCATTGTTTTTCATACTACAGTATATACACATTAAATCTGGTTTGGACTAGAATATGAATTAATTGCAGATGATGCTACTCTCTTTACCTGAATTCCATATCCTGAAGGTAGACTTATAGTTGCTGAATCCTGTAATAGATATCTAGCTAAAATAATTTAATGGTGCAAATTACTGGGCATGAAATTGAACCCTAACAAAACTCAAAATATGATTGTAAGTAGGTCTAGGACAGTGATTCCTTATTATTCAGATCTTTACTTTGAAAATGTCTCTTTAACTAAATACAACTTATTTGAAATTTCAGATGTGATTCTTGATTGCAAATATACATTTGAGAAACATTTTCGGCCGGCCTGATTCTTCTTCAATTGCCCAAAAAATGGCTTATCGAGAGTGTCTTTTGAAATTTCAGATGATCAGTCTATCCAGAAGAAATGGCTTAATTCTTTCATTTTTCTTGCTTATTGTACTGTTCTTTTGTTCGGTTTTCAGCTGCTGATTCCCATCTTAATTTGTTTGTATATAAACTTTCCTGATCTTCATAATAATCTCTGACACCGTCATTCACTTATTTTTTTATGTGTTGCATAAGATTTTTCCTAATTCTGACCATCTTTTACATTCAAATCTTCCCAGACTGTACTATTATATATGGTACTGAACATGAGAACAAGTAACTATTTTAGTAACACGGCCTCTGTACATGTAAAGATGGATTTTCGAAGTCACAGAGACGTCTATAATTAGTTTCACTGGTGGAGGAAACCAAGCACCCTATCTACTCACCAAGAGATCGCAGCCTCTTGCCCTTCATGCAGCAGTTTGCCATTACCATCACGGTAAAGGCCAAAAGTTATTCAGTCTAATCAGTATGCTATGCATCTAATTTTTTAAATATTGCTTTACTCAGCATGTCACTCATTCTCTCTATATTACAGGATTCAGCAACCATAAGTCCACATTCAGGATATGGAATTGAGGTAAAGAAAGCAGCATCCTCTGCAATGCAATGAAATCATATTCTAGTCCAAACCAGATATCATGTGTATTGTGGTGAAACACTGGGGAATTTACAACCACATATGATAACTTTCTTTAAACTGTAAACCCTCGTGCACCAGCTTTGCACGAGGCCAAGTTACAGAACTGAAAAACAAACTTACTTAAGAGACATCTGCCGTTTACCTTTGATTCAAACTATATTTGTTGCACCGATTCTTTTGAGGGTGATGCCACACGGGTTCACAAAGACTCAGTTAAAAAGTTTGACATATATTTAATATTTAAAGTACACAAACAAAAATCATCAGAGTTACGTTAAAGAGCGAACATTAACATTACCACAAATGAACAAAATTTACGTTACTTGATGAAAATTAAACAAATATCAAACGGGGTTACAGAGTATTCTTATAAGAACATTGCTGCAACAATGCGATGGTTCGCGAGGTGATGATGGTGGTCGGATTCAGGAGAATATCTTCTAAGTACTTGCCTTTTGGAGTCCGCTGGTAGAAAACCCGCCCGCGTCACATTTCCACCCTGGAAGAGAACTCGGGAGGAGTACAATGTTTTCACATTTACAAATTTGCAAGGGTTACGTAACAAACGTCAAGTGATTTAATTGTAACCCAACATACAAGGAGAAGGGGTTTCGTCCAGAAGGCAAGTTTAAATTACTGGCATGTGCCCTTACAATAATCAAACAATATATATAATCTCCACAAGAAGAAGTTTGACAACAATGGGATGATACGTTATCTTATCTGATCTAGATGGATAAAATTTGCAAGAAAGGTAGCTTATTACTTTAGATATTATTATACTGATTCATACAAACTCATTGATATAGTTAATATGATAAAACTATTTATGGGGAGTAAAATAATCACATTTAAACATATATTCATAGAAACTGGGAAATACCTTAGAAACAAATACTCGTAAAACTAAGAATATTTTTATTCAAGGAGAATAAATGTCAATTTTTGACATTCTCCCCCAAGAAGAATCATAATTAAAAATAATGCAACTGTACCCAAAATTTTAAAACAAAACATACACTTAGAGTACATCCATAGAAATTAAATCCTTTCTCTCTTGATCACAGCGGATTGCTGCTGCACGCCGAGGTCTCGCATCATTCAGAGGCACACTATCTGGCTCCTGAGTTTCAACACTATCAAATTCCCTCTCAGGTACCTCCAGAAGTACGATCTTCATGATTGATCTCATGTATAGTTTATTATTCACTTTTACTTTTACAGACCTAATCACACCATCAGACGACGGAAACAGCTGGGTTATCTTACCCAAGGAGAGGAGGGATCTATAGCCTTTACCCAGATGATCTTCTAAGTCTACCATCACTATGTCCCCAACTTTCACATTTGCAGAGAGATTATTACTAGAGTTATTATGTCTCTCTCTCAAGGACACTAAATAGTCTCTTTTCCAAGAGTTCTCAAATTTCCTTAGCACTGATGATAGTCTCAAATATTGTGCTCTAAGATCACTTGAACTCGTGAAATCTGGGTCCTCATTTGCTAAATTGTTAAGAGGGGAAATACAAACATTTCTCCCATGGAGTAACATGGAGGGAGTCAAAGCCTCACAATCTCTATCAGAGGAGAGATAAGTCAGTGGTCGAGAATTTATCACAGGTTGAAACTCAACAAGTAGAGTTCTCAGCTCTTCAAAGGATACACATTTGTGATACAAAGCCTTGGATAAACATCCTTTTAGAACACCAACAAGACGTTCATAAAAGCCTCCAGACCAGGGGGCTCACGGTGTAATGAACTTCCAATTAACACCATTTCCTTCAAGGTATGACCTTACCTCTGGTTCCTCCACAATTTCTTTCAGGAAATTATTAAATCCAACAAAATTCCGACCATTGTCAGATATAATCCGACTCGGCAGAGAATGATATGCTACAAAGCGTCGAAAAGCCAGTAGGAAATCTGAAGCAGTCATGGAATGAGTCAATTCAAAATAAACTGCCCTGCTGTTAGTACAGGTAAGTAGACACACAAAGACCTTCTCCTCCATACCAGTCTCATGATCAAAAATATTAATAGCACCAGTATAATCAACTCCTATTGATTGGAATGGTCTATCATATCTCACTTGTTCTGTGGGTAATGGTGGGGAAGGAGGCAAACACAACTGTTTCTTAGTTAACTTCTGAGACTAAACACACTTTGACAGAATCGATTTGATTACTTGACGTGCTTTAGGTACCCAAAAAGTTTCTCTCAACAATACCAGTACAGAATTGACACCACAGTGGTGATTATGTCTATGCAAATGTTCAACTACCAATACTGTTAAATAACTTCTGGAAGGCAATAACATTGGGCACTGAGTATCATAAGACATGGAAGCGTTTTTCATGCGACCCTGAGACCTTATTAGGTCTTCCTCATCAACAAATAAGTTTAACTGATTACACAAATTGTTAATATCCATGGACACTCCATGTGAATGCTTATCACAGAGGTACATTCTGGTAGTAGAAAAATGTTGCTTCTGTTCAAGGAGGACAAGTGCCTTCATTTCGTTAACAACAAACTTAGAACCTTTACTGCACTTACTAAGAAAGAGCAAAATTTACCTCATGATACGTTTAAGTTTAATTAATGAGGCTGGAGGTTGTACAAACTTAGGTTCTGAAAGAATTTTATTAACATGCACAGTTTCTGTAGCTAAAGATTGGGGGTAATCACCAGTTAAAAGCCATTTTGGACCATTCCACCACAAGGAATTTTGCGAAAAATCTTTACTATTACTACCTCTGGATAGAATATCAGCTGGATTATCCTTAGAGGGGGTATACCGTAGGGGAAACTTGAACTCATTAATTTCAGTGACTCTGTTTCGTACATAGGGAATTTTACTATTATTGTTCTTCACCCAACAAATAGAAACCATGGAGTCACTCCAGAGAGTGCAAGAACTCAATCTTAAATCCTCATTCTGCATTAATCTTCCAGCAAGTTTCGCACCCAAGGACAAGGCTGTCAATTCCAAACGCGGAATAGTCTGTTTACGGTTTGGTGCCACTTTACACTTACTGACCAGTAAATTGCTTACACTTCTCTTGGAATCAGTCACATAGGCAGCAGCTCCATATGCCTTGTTAGAGGCATCACAAAATACATGTAAGTGGGAACATTCAGGATGTACAACAAACCTAGGAAACCTTAAATTTTCTACATTTCTAAAACACTTACAAATTTCTTCAAACCTTGAACATAATGATTCTGGTAAAGGGTCATCCCACCCGTAGTTAATCCACAAACATTTCAGAAAATATTTACCTCTCACCTGTATTGGTGACCATAATCCTAGAGGATCAAACATCCGAGCTACTACTGATAAAACCTTTCGTTTGGTTAAAGGTCCTTTATGCTCACAATTTACTTCCTTTAGTGACATCTCATCTTGTGCTAGATACCACTCTAAACCCAAAACGTTTACTCTTTCTTTGCTAACGTCTATGGTTCTGTTGAACTCTGAATCATTACTGACCCATTCTTGTAGAGGCATATTAGCGTCTTCAAGAATCTCACTTATTACTGGATACTCATCCATCAAGACTGACACATCCTTGTAAGTTTTACTAAAATTATCTACATAGAAATTCTTCATCAGAGATGATGCAAGAGGATTATCATGTAAAGATAAATTATGCAAGAGGGTTTGCTGCAAGAGAAAGGGTGAGCACGTAGCTCCAAAACAAACTACACAAAACCTGTAAGTTACAGTTGACTTCAAATCTGAGGGATCAGTTATCCATAGAAATTCGCAATAATCACGACAATCAGGTGAAATGCCTATCCTTAAAAAGGCTTTACTGGTATCTGAAATCACAGCTACCGGGTTTGTACGGAAACTCAACAGGGCATCGAAAAGTTTAGTAGTTAATGAGGAACCAGTTAATAAACAATCATTTAAGGAAAGTTCTCCTATAGTCTTTGAAGAAGCATTAAAAACTATTCGAATGGGAGTAGTTTCGGAATCCTTCAATACAGCATGATGGGGTAAATAATGCCCGATAATAGGGGAACCTGCAGGAATTAATTCTATAAACTCAGACTGAACGTAATCTTTGATAATCTTATCATATTTAGCATACAAGGAGGGGTCAGATTCAAATCTATGTAACAAGGAATTTAATTGACCAATGGCTATTCTATAGTTAACAGGCGGTCTACTTTCGTCTTTAAATGGTAAGGACACTTCATATCTATTGTCAACCCTTTTAACTTTATCCTTAAAACACTTAACTGATTCTCTTTCTTCAGGACTAATTTCAGATTGACGAATACCAACACTTTTTAAATCCCATAATCTTCTAACTTCACAACAAGAATTAATAGGAATTTCCTCTACTTCTATTCTGGAACAACATACATTTGATGTAGTAATCTCATTAGATTCTACGTCTTCATAAGACCAACTAGGAAGGGGTCCAAAAATTAGTGCACCACCAGAACTATTCAATATCTGTATTCCAGAGCAAATTTGACTGTTCTGAATGAATTTTCCATAATAATCAGCCCCAATGACTAATTCTATACCATTTACTTCATCTGAATTTAAATCATTATCTGCTAATTTTATGCCTTTACTCGTCAAGAACGCAGCTGACTTACATAATCCTGGAGAATAAATTCTGGAATTAACTCTATCGAATGCAATGGCATTAATGACAGTACGAATTTTACCTAGTCTCACCACAACTCTTACTATATCACAATCAACTTCCATGGCATCACTGCCAAATGGTTTTACCTTTAAGGCTACCGTTGCTATGGACGATAGATTAAGCTTATGGGCTAATTCCGTTGCAATAAACGTTCTTTGCGCACCAGAATCAAAGCGTGCTCTCTCAAAGGAACGATGTCCATAGCCTGACACACTTACGCTAGCAGTAGGAAGAGCAGTCGAAACAGAAATCTTATTATTCTGAGAATGACCAATTCCCAAAGAAGCCGTCATAACTACGGGGGAATCACCTTTACTAACAGCACCTTTGGGATCCTTATTAGGACACTCTTTAACATTTGATTGACTAACAGCACCTTTGGGATCCTTATTAGGACACCCAAAGTTAACATTTGATTTACTAACATTAGTACTATTTACACTCATCTTTGGTGAAGCAGGATTTACAGGGTTTTCTGTTTTCTTACAAATCATCGGGTAATGAGGACCATCACATATATTACATTTAGGCTTATTCCTACATTCAGAGAATAAATGACCTCCTTTGAGGCAAGCAAAACACAATCTTAAACATTTAACTCTGTCCCTTTTACTATCAACTGATTTGAAAGTCTTACAATCGCGAGAAGCATGGTTCAATGAGCAAAACACACAATTCTTGTAAGGACTACTATTATTAGGTGTACTGTTACTTGGTTGTGCTCTCTGCACGTTAGGCACATTTGAGGGAATTACTTTAGAATAGTTGCCCTGATCCCGTTTTCTTTTATTAGAATTCTTACCTTCGTGACAAAATTCCATCAATTCACAAACATATTTCAAACCTGAGGAAATTTGCTTTAAATCTAGAGACATACTATTATGTTTATCAGCTATAGCCTTACGCGTTTCAGGTAATAATTTTTCGCATATTATACTAGAGAAAATGGGGTTCATGGCTTCTACAACTAAATTCAATGTTTTCATCTGTAAAATAATTTTTTCATAATCCAATTTAAAAGTGTTTAAATCCTCTATTGAATGACTGGGAGGGACTAAATGTGTTAATTTGGACATGAGTCTACGTTTCAAGTTTTCCTTATTATCATACTTCTCCTTAAGGGTCTGAATAGCTACTGAATAATTGGCATTAGTGACAGGCAAACCTTCTATGGCTTTGAGGGCGTTGTCCCTTAAACTAGCTCTGAGTATAGAAAACTTAATTACATCGGAAATATCCCTACGATTGTGAACCAAACTGTTGAATATATCCCAAAATGCAAGCCATTGTTCTTCCCCACCGCTAAATTCAGGTATCTTAATTTCTGGGAGTTTAGGGGGAGGGAGAGGATTAACGGGAGCCGAAGGAGGAGGCATAACAGGCCGTTGATTTCTATCTCTAGCGTCAATCTCGCTCATAGTTTGCTGAGTAGTAGCAATAGCTTTCCTTACACATCTAGTTACTGCTCTATAACTTCTACATAACTTGTCAAATTCACTATCCTGTGAAATAATCGTCACACTCTGTGACCAACAATCTTCAAAACGTCGTAGTCCCTCAGTAAGACAACGTTCATACATTACAAGAGTCGATTTTGGTGTATCGGTATCACCAATGCAGCTGCCTGACTCATCGAGCAAATCTTGTAAGAAAATAATTTCCCCTTCAATAACTACCTTAATCTTGGACTCCATTATCTCGTTAATGAATCAATAACAAACTTGAAAAAATATCAGAAAATATATGGCAAATTATCTAACCCGGATTCAAATATAACATGCACTAAATGCTAGACAATTTGACCACGTGCTCTTAAATACATCTGGTCACGAAACCTAAGTTAAAAAAAAATGGCAACGAAATTCAACAAAATTTCTTCACAGAGTAATTAACGAACAAATTATGTTCCATAAAACAGATTACTTGGTAAAACACTCCAAGTAATTCAATACCTTACCCTGCTCACCAAATAACTTTGGACACGTGCCAGCTATACTAAAATGACTTAGACGCCGACCATCAACCACGTGAACTTTATCGTAATTTATCTTTAACATCTAAAAAAATTCTTTGTGAATCGTTATGGCATCCGGTTCGTTCGAAGGACCAGAATGTGGTGAAACACTGGGGAATTTAAAACCACATATGATAACTTTCTTTAAACTGTAAACCCTCGTGCACCAGGTTTGCACGAGGCCAAGTTACAGAACTGAGAAACAAACTTACTCAAGAGACATCTGCCGTTTACCTTTGATTCAAACTATATTTCCTGCACCGATTCTTTTGGGGATGATGCCACACGGGTTCACAAAGACTCAGTTAAAAAGTTTGACATATATTTAATATTTAAAGTACACAAACAAAAATCATCAGAGTTACGTTAAAGAGCGAACATTAACATTACCACAAATGAACAAAATTTACGTTACTTGATAAAAATTAAACAAATATCACACGGGGTTACAGAGTATTCTTATAAGAACATTGCTGCAACAATGCGATGGTTCACGAGGTGATGATGGTGGTCGGATTCAGGAGAATATCTTCTAAGTACTTACCTTTTGGAGTCCGCTGGTAGAAAACCCGCCCGCGTCACATTTCCACTCTGGAAGAGAACTCGGGAGGAGTACAATGTTGTCACATTTACAAATTTGCAAGGGTTACGTAACAAACATCAAGTGATTTAATTGTAACCCAACATACAAGGAGAAGGGGTTTCGTCCAGAAGGCAAGTTTAAATTACTGGCATGTGCCCTTACAATAATCAAACAATATATATAATCTCCACAAGAAGAAGTTTGACAACAATGGGATGATACGTTATCTTATCTGATCTAGATGGATAAAATTTGCAAGAAAGGTAGCTTATTACTTTAAATATTATTATACTAATTCATACAAACTCATTGATATAGTTAATATAGTAAAACTACTTCTGTGGTGCAAAATAATCACATTTAAACATATATTCATAGAAACTGGGAAATACCTTAGAAACAAATACTCGTAAAACTAAGAATATTTTTATTCAAGGGGAATAAATGTCAATTTTTGACATGTATATAGTATGAAATACAATGGGCTAAGATCACTACCCTGATGAACACCAGACACTGAATTCCTTTAGTTACTATGGTTGTCATCAACAACTATTCTTTGCTACCTATTACTTGAAAATTCAATAATAATGTTAAGAAAAGACCCACGTACTTCCATCTGCTTAAGGTTGAAAACAAAAACTATAAAATTAACACAGTCAAAGACACCTTCAAAATCAAGCAAATCATACAAAATTCCCTAGTAGCAATGGCAAACTATGAGTGGCAAGAAGGCACGATCTCTTAGTGAGTAGATAGAGTGCTTGGTTTCCTTAACCGATGGAACCAATTTTAGACGTCTCCTGGTCTTCAAAAATCCGTCTTTACTTGTTTAGAGACTGTGTTGATTTGATAGTTACTTGTTCTCATGCAAGCGGGATTCTTCTTTTCAGTTATGGAAATATGAGAAGCTGGGTTCAACTTAGTAGGATTCTGAGCAGGCCTTCGTACTGTAACCTAGTGGTCATGGGATCGTGTTTCATGAGAATCTGTTTACAAAGTGAAGATGACTTTCAATAATTTGTAGTTCTTATCATAGTGACTAAAGTTCATTAAGCTGAAGGTAATCATCTGTTCCCAATTTTGCAATTTGGCTTTTACGAAGGCCTTGAAGTATGTAATGCTCTTTTTACAAATTCCACTGCTGCTCAGGAATCCTTTTATTGTGATCAGCAAATTTGTAGGATTTTCCTTGATTTTGATACTGCCTTCGACCTTGTTAATCATCACGTCCTTGATTTCAAATTAAGCAGTGATAGATTACAAAGAATAGTTGTTGGTGGGCACTATAGTTGCTAAAGGAATTCAATATCTTGTGTTCATCAGAGTAGTGTTCTCAGCCCATTGTTTTTCATACTTTATACACATGATACCTGCTTTGGCCTAGAATATGAATTCATTACAGATGATGCTACTCACTTTACCCTAATTCCATATCCTGAATGAAGACTTATGGTTGCTGAATCCTGTAATAGTGATTTAGCTAAAATGAGTGATAGCGCAAGTTAAGGGGCATTATATTAAATCCTAACAAAACTCAAAGTATGATTGTAAGTAGGTTTAGGACAGTGGTTACTCACCATCCAGATCTTTGCATTGACAATGTCTCTTTATCTAAATAATCTCATTTAAAATTTCAGGTGTGATTCTTCATTACAAATTTACTTATGAGAAACACATCCGGGCTGTTTCTTCTTAAATTGCACAAAAAAGGCATATTGATAAAGTTTTTCAAAATTTTATGTGATGAGTCTATCCTGAGGAATTTTTTTGATTCTTTCATTCTACCTTGTTTCCAGTATTGATCTCTTGTTTGGTCTTCAGCTACTGATTCTTATCTTAATTTGTTGGATAGAGACGTGCGCTGTACTATATTCCCTATTCCTGATCTTAATGATAAGCTCTGACACCATGATTGGGTTAGTTCTTTATGTGTTACATAAGATTTTTCATAATTCTGACCACCCTTTACATTCAAATCTTCCTAGACTGTACCATCCTATGCGTAGTACTACATACTCAGTTCATTTCAACAGTCATGCCTTCTCTATCACAAGGCTGTATACTACACATTACTCTAGAAGTTTTATTCTAGTTGTGACCAGATTGTGTAATGACCTTCCTAATTAGGCATTTGAATGGTGGAACTTCAAGATCTCTAACTTTTTGTAAATTCTTTTCTGTTGAACAGGTTGACATTAATCTCTTTTTATAGTTTTCATATGGCTGATCTACTTTAATGTTGTAATTGATCTCAGAATATTTCATGATTTTTTATTTATTACTTACACACATATACACACACACACCCATATGTATATATATATAAATATATATATATATATATATATATATATATATATATATATATATATATATATATATATATATATATATATATATATATATATATATATATATATATATATATATATATATATATATATATATATATATATATATATATATATATATATATATATATATATATATATATATATATATATATATATATATATATATATATATATATATATATATATATATATATATATACAGAGAGAGAGAGAGAGAGAGAGAGAGAGAGAGAGAGAGAGAGAGAGAGAGAGAGAGAGAGAGAGAGAGAGAGTTTGTGATTTCTTTATTTCTTCTTCTCACTAGGCTTTTATTTCTGTTAGAGCCCTTGGACTTGTAGCATTTTGCTTTTCCAACCAGGGTTATAGTTTGACTAGTAATAATAATGATGTTAACAGACATGTGAATTTGGAAACAGTAGTGATAGGGGCTATTTGCGGAGTGTCCTAGGCATCTACAAGAACGGTCAGTTTTAGGTGATGTGTAGTGTCTGCCAACCGTTAGGGTCTCTTTTACCAAAGCTACTTTTGAGCAACCTTCTCAAAGGAATGCCATTTGTTATGAGATGTGGGAGAATATGTGCTATAGACATGTAGAGCAAATGGAATTGATGACATTTACTGGTGGTTAATGGTCTTTGTGCAGTTACAGGCAAAACATCTAAGTATCATTGGTGTGTGGCCCATTGTAAAGTATAATGCTCTATCCCCAGAGGTGTTATCAGGAGAGAGTTCCAACTATTGTTTTTTTTTTTCTTTTTGCAATGAGGGGAAGAAAATTTTAGCCATTATGACACCCACGAATAATTTCAATCAAGGCGATGTTAGTGATTGCTCGTTGACCAATTGTAACTGACTATGCAAGATTAGTGCCTATCTCTAAACAGAGAGAGGTACCACTCCTATATAGTAAGCGCATACTTCATAAGGCATAATTCTTGGAAGAGGCATTGATGACTGACAGCAATAGGGAAACTGTCTCTCATGTCATAAAAGTATAATCGTTCTTAAAGCTATTCTTAAAGATTTTTCTTTAGTTCTTATAAATGTACTCATTGATGATCTTATGTTAATGACTTGAGTTCCTTGTAATGATTAGTTGGCTCTCATCACTATATATTCTTGATTACCATTTAAATAAATTTCATTAATATTTGCTTAATATGTGGTGAATATGCAATAAGATCACCTTTCTTGTAGTGATTAACTATATTAAGCTATAATAGATATCTACACATGCATTGGAACAACTTACTTTTACTTATGGTTGTTGTGTCCCGTAATAGAGATATAGTAAAAAACATAAATTTTTAACAAGTTTACGTATAACATTTTGTGTCCTTGACAATGGTCAATTACCTCTTGAAATAGTAGCAAAAGGTATAAATGTACTCTCTAGGTTCTGTTTTGCCCCTGTTTTCTTGCAAAGAGGGCCAGCCAATATCTTTATTGTATTGCTCAATGATATTCATAGCACTTTAGTGGTGAAAGAGTGGAGACAAAACCAAACGCCACCTTACAACAGCAAGACTTAGCCATAAAAGTTTCTCTCACTTGACTCATAAAAACTCAGACACCTTCTCAAGGGGCTCATAGTGGATGTTGAATCACCCAAATCCACAAGAACTGTACTATACAGCACTCATTTTAACAACTCTGCTTGGGAAACAACTCCTCAGAATTACTTAAAGTGCAATGAGAGCTACACTTGTGGTCGTACGAATGATTTAAAGAAGATGTAGAACAGGTTCATGAGAGCAACTCATTTAAGAAGTCATTCCATGTCCCAATGACTTTAGAATCCCTGTAATTACAATGAACTCTATATTTGATCCTAGACCACACAAAATCTTAATGATTAGTAGGCTACTACTGCTAGCCAATGTTCTGAACCATACAAAGATCATTATTAATGTACGTTGGTATGATCATGAAAAAACTGTGAAGAAAATACTCCCTTCACATCTCAGGCCATACAAAACTAAAATGCTTCCACCACATTTTGCTAACAATTTCCATTAACTTACCAATCGCTTAAGGAATCATTAAAGATGAGACGTCCCTCACTCTACTTGAACGTGGCTTTTAAATACTTATCTATTAACTTACCAATCGCTTAAGGAATCATTAAAGATGAGACGTCCCTGACTCTACTTGAACGTGGCTTTTAAATACTTATCCCTTAGCATTGAAAGCTCTGTGATTACAAATTTTACCATAGTGATGAATTTCTGTTTAAAAAAAAAAAAAAAAAAAAAAAAAAAAAAAAAAAAAAACTTTCACTTATATATCACCTTTGTTTCAACTACTAGTTTTTTCTTACCATAAATGTGAATTCTCAAATCCCATTAATACCTGAAAGAATTTATATCTTCAATATATAAGCCTATAGTGTATAAAGAATGTCAGTGCAAATCAATGTATTTGGGAATGAGACAGCTGTATGCACAATTTAAGAGGGAAGTGAAAAATACATTATTGACAATAATATCAAGTGAACAATATTAAGTAATTTTGAATTAATGAACTGTATCAAATCAAGCAAGTACATATTAGTTGAAAATTTACGGAAGAGTTTGGGGAGGGAAATATGAAAAAGGGAAGGTAACTGGCACCAGACTATAATACAACATAGTTCAAAGACTGATTAGACTTATTTTGGGCAGCGAGTGCTAGAGATCATTTAATGTCAACTGCAGACTAACAGAATGCCATTTGAACATACGGGGCAGGCCTGGAATCTACCACAGGTGTGAGGGAGCATGTTGTTATTCTTCTTGTATAGCACGATACTGACGACCCCAATCGAAAACAATGGTCAGGTCATATTGTTGTCAAATCCCACAATACTATTGTGTTGGTTTTGTATTCGTCTGGTCGCCACTAGATGGTAAAGAATGCTCTTGGATATGTGATTTTCAGTGAGGGCCTAAGTCGGGTGATCATGTGGCAGTGTTTTCAGTATTAGGATCAGAGCAGGTGGGACAGTTAGATGCTAATGAAACTTCTTGCTGGTTAGGATTTTGAACATGTAGCGCTGGTCCCCAGAAGTGGCGAGCAGCTGATTGGGCTTAGTATTCCCCTATACTATTAGATTAATGTGCTTGACTCATTGGTACAACAAAAAGGTCGTATCTCTCTTCTTGTTATACCTCCTTAGATGACATAAAAAATAAGCATTAGTATCAATTTTCTTCATTTCTAAAAAGTTAAAAGGATATCATAAAACCAAACACAGTGCCTTCATGTCCTTTTATCCCTGAACCCACACTTAAATTCTGTGCCTCTTATTTTCTTGAGGAAATAAGTTTTCGGAAAGGGAAAGGTTGAGAAGGATAATTCTCATAAACAACCTAATAAATGGAAGATGGAAGTTAAAAAAAAAACTGAGGAATCAAATAAGAGAACTAGCTTAAATTTCTAAAATCTGAGACACTTTCATTTGTAGTTAATCTCTACACTTCACATCCATAAAGGAGGGATGGCTAAGCAATCCCTTCAAACGTTTCCAATTTGGCTTCCACACAAAGACAGGAAAAAAGTATTTTCCTAATCTTGTGCATATACTTTGCAACCTTTCTTACTTCATAAATTTTGTGATTTCCCTCTTTGCTCCTACTGACATCCATTATAATATCGACTTCCAAATGCTTATACACTACAAATAAACCTTTTTTATTATTTTTTCACAAATTTCTCCATTTTCCTTATTTCCAATCCTCCTCCTCCTTATCTCTAACAACTTTTTTTTTCTTATATCCTACAACTGGCTTTCAAATTATCTGAATGGTTTCTGCAGTTTATTTTTCCGCTTCTCAATAGTACCGCATTATATGCAAACATCAACTATTTCATATGCCATTCATAGCTCATTTTCTGATCACATATCATTGCACCTACATCTCTGACTAATCTTGATATTACATCATTGATAAAGGTATTGAGCAGCTACAGAGACATAATATAATATATCCTTGTTTCAGGCTCACTTTTAAATCAATTCAGTGACTCGCTTTACATTCCATTCCCGCTCATCAGAAAATCTTTTAATCAATTTCAACATACCATACATTCTCTCTCTCTCTCTCTCTCTCTCTCTCTCTCTCTCTCTCTCTCTCTCTCTCTCTCTCTCTCTCTCTCTCTCTCTCTCTCTCTCTCTCTCTTTTTTCACATCTTGCTAATGTCTTGCCATCTAAGGAATTCAGAGATTATTTCGTAGTTTTTCTATTGTATTTGACAGTCTGTCATGGATCTGTTTTACTTATTTTTTTAAGTAAATTCATTTTAACTGTGTAAAAAAAATCGTTTTACGTCTTATTTGTTGACTACAGAGCATATGTTTCTTTTATCTGATATCTAACTCACTCTCAATTTTTTTCTTTGTTACGAACTTCCTCCAGTCTACTTAACTCCAATTCATGATTTTTGGTGATTCGGCTTTTCATATTTTTTCCCTCCGCCTATCAGTCATCTTTTGTTAATTATATCAAATTACTTTCTCTGTCTATAACTTTTGAACTTTTGTCATTAAGACCACATCTGAACGGGAGTTCCATAATTTATCAAAATTGATTCTCTCAAGACGGTTTCTCCGTTTTTTTTTTTTTTTTCTATGTCCTCTTCCCCACATCTCTTCTATACTGGTCGGTAAAAGCGTGACACAGCAACCATTTCTGGTGATTCATACTTTTATAAAATAGCACTGAGGTGATTATAAGCAACTGGCTAACAAAGTCATACCTCTGTGCTGGCAGTCATAGATAGCTCTCATTATATTCAAATATGTGGGCAGAGCTGCTTTCAAGAAAACCGATTAGCACAGGGGATTAATAAACCAATCCTTTAAGATATAATGGGCACATGTGCTGATGATGAACATATTCTGAGAAAAGCTGTGGGTAGAGGGTGATATTTGTGTCATCTCAATTTTAAGCATCTAAATTTTAATATACTTTATAATTTAATTTTCTCCTTTTATCTTGTTTAAGTCGCTTTCCACAGCACAGCACCCATCTTAATATTTTTCTTTTAATTTTGATGCTTGCCATATTTGCTTATAGTGCCTGTACTTGAACCCTAAATAATAAACACATCATTTCATCTTCAATTATTCACGTTTGAAACATTGCTCTGCATTTTGTTTCTTTCGTTATGTAGACTGATTTAATGCATTTTATTTGACCAATAACTCCACCTGGTTCCCTTTTGTGAATCATCTTGCTTTGAACCCACTTTCCTGTGGTCATAGCCAAGGAAAAACTAGTGTAAAAAGTGAGTGAAGGGGAGCACTGTTTAGGGGGAAAAGAAGCAGAAACTGGCGGTGTTGTTAACCTGATCCGCGAGCCTGTTTTAGTGCCGAAGCACGTTAAGATGAGTAGGAAGACATTAGAGTAACAAGGTTGTAGTGTAACTGTGTGATATTATCATGTTGGAATGGTTGGGAAGGAAACTTAGAAAAAGTTAGGCCATAAATTTAGTGTGTTAGGACAGCTCAAATTAGGCTAGGGTTGGAAGCCCTTGATAGATACATAGATTGCCACATGATTAATGACAACTCACCATAGAGCAACGGAGGTAAGAGCCCATGTACATTTCTGGAATTAATGTTTACTGTAGGTAGAATGATTATAGTCTGTTAGGATAAGAAAACTCTAATGCAAAAGCACACGCCTACTCTCCTTATATCATGGAAGGGGAAAAAAATGGTACTAGTGAAATCTGATAGCTTGGTTGACAATTTCTATGCTGTTAGCTAGTTTTTGTGGATCAAAGATATGGTTTCCCATATACAATTATACTTGGTAATCAACAGGACATGGAGAAGGTAGAGGCTAGGCTGAAGCAGCTTTTTACATTTAATCCAATAACAGCATATTGACAGTTGGCAAGGCTAATATGGAGCAGGGAGAAGGTGGACGTTTTCAATAACAAAGAAATTGTCATTGGTCAGGCTAGCTGTTTACAAGATGAAAGTGTTGGAACAAAAATCATTAATTTGGCTTTTTTTAAGTGATTATCTGGCACAACTGCAACAAGTAGTCTATTTTGTATCCGTTTATATGGACCTAAAGGTGATGAAGGCTAGGATAATGGTATCTTCAAATATGTCACATACTGCTGAGGTGACAGCAAAAGAGGTAGTCATAGGATGTGGCCTAGTGACCTTTGAAGGCATGGAGGTTAGGTGCAAGGATGTAATTATGGTAAACTTGCTGATGTGTGGAACGCTATTGAAAGTGAATGGCATCGTAGCGGCAGCATCATTGTGTGTATGGTAGTAGTGATGGCCATGGATGTGACTGGTCAACTAGGAGGCCATTACCTTATGCGAGGAGGAAGTGAAGTTCAGACGGGCTGCATGTGCTATGAATGTAGAGCAAAAGTTGTGGATGGTGAGGCTCAGTAAGCAAACCATGGAGGGAGGCCTGTCCATTTTACTATTGAGGACCCAGGCTTCTGCATTGACTTTGATGGTCAGCATTGGAAGCTCGAGTACCTCCTGAAGGATGGAAAGCCTCTGATGCTAACAAAAAAAAAAAAGGTGAGCTGCTATGAGCCTTCCATGGAAGGTGGCCTGAAAGGAAAGTATGAAAGGGTGGCTGATATATGGATAACAAATGGCATACTAGAACTATGGGGAAAGATAACTGTTGCCATTGATGGGAATTGTGTAAGTAACTCAAGGTAGACTAAAGTGCACCTGGTATGGGGAGACCTTATGGGAGGGGAAGTAGATGGCGGAACAGTGTTAACCTGAAGTCAGCTTACCTGGAGCGCTGTATATCCAAATTGTTTAGGAAATATCAACTGATGGCGTACAAGTGTAAGTTAAATTGTGTAACAACGTTAGTATTTGGGCTGAACTTAGCATCATAGATCATGGCAGTAGTTATCAAGATGAATCTGGTGAAGAATGGGAAAAGGAAGTATGGTACAAACCTTTATATCAATAACATTTTGATTGGTGAAACATTGGTGACAACAGAAGAGGTAGTGGAACATATGTGGAGCTTTGAATTAACCGCAAAACCTCCAGGGCACTAGGATAGCAGAGCTGCTTTGTGACTGAGGTTGAGTAAGAACAATGTAGGGAGACTCATGTTGGAGAGAGAGAATGAAGTCCCAGAATTTCACGACAGCCTAGACAGGCGTGAGTGGTTGTTGATAAGCAGAAAGTTGATGGGTGGCTTAGAATAATCTGTGATTACGTAAAGAGGTAGCAGATGGAGTGAAATGGGAGGAGAGAGATGGCAATGATCACAGATGTAGTGGGGAGGGGGGAGGGTCAAGATTAAGGATACAGTGAGAGGGACATATGTGTAAAAAGGAGAAAGGGATATAGTGTCATGTCAAGCTAGTGATTTGACAGCAAGGATAGTACTTGAGATAGGAGGGGAAATTAAGGAGGATGCAATATGGTTAAGAAATTAGAATGTTTGTGATTATATCATTTTGGCAAATTTGAATGTAGCATTCACGGGCCTCAGCCTAGCGTTGAAATGGTGATTGCACATCTTTGAGCTTAGAACTAATTTAGCCCAGTGCTCAATTGGGTGAAGTCAGTGATCACAAGTGATTAGGGGATATGAACAAAAGTAGCATCGGGTATAATCATAAACCGGTAATTGACAATTCTTGGAGAATTAGTTAGGGAATTCCAGTTTATGCAATGGTTCTCAAGGAAAATGCACTAAGCAAAGCAAAGGACTAGTTGCGGGAATAAGAAGTCCCTAAAGGCAAAGCAGTCTTGGTGTGTTGTCAGGCAGAACCAGGTTCTTGGAGATGCATCACATGCACCATATGAGGTAGATAGACCTCGTTCCTAGCAAAAAAATATCAACCATGGCATTACAAAGGGAGATATACGGCTAGTGATCAGAAGCTGTGAAAGATAATGCCAATTGACCAAGGCTCTATGACCCACAAGTCTCAAGAGATTTGAATAGAAACAAACTGGACGAGGCTGGCCTTAGGTGTAATCTACTACCAGTAAGGCTTATATCACTCTGAAATTGACTGTGGGCCAGGCAGAGTGGTGATCTGAATGGAGTTGCATTCAGAGATGGTGTCTGATATTATTAGTGTGCTAGACATACTGTTCATGGAGAGGATAAGGTGGTGATGGACAAGAGTATTGCTCTTTGTTCTATAGCTCTTAAAGACCTGCTTGACATGAAATATCCTGTGTTTTTTTAAGGCAGCATATAAGCCTAATAGAAACAGAATCATTGAGAGGCAGCAAAGGACATTGAATTCCATATATAAGAAAGGCCACATCACACTGGTAGAGGCAGTGTTTTGGTATGATTTGCAACACCCCAAGTTTGTGAACTGTGGATATCGAGTCGGAGGGGCCTTGAATCATTAAGGTTACGGACAACATTTAGGTAAAACCACCCAATGTATGATCTACAACCTTATGGGAATAATTAGAGTGATGGATTGGACATCCATCACTCTAATTATTCCCATAAGGATAATATGTCGGTAGACGGGATACAGTGATGAATCCTATGTGTAACTTGAATTGTGGACGGGTTGGAGAATGGCATAAGTGAGGCAGAGCATAAAGAATGGGAGGTGACAGTACGAAAATCGTACAGGGAATGAAGCCAACCTGCTTTGTTATATGACTGTGAGGTGAACATTGAATCTGTGGAATGTTAGATATAAAGTAGAGGTTACAAATGATGAGTTCCTGCATGATGTTTGTTAGTGTGTCTGCGAGAATGTGATGTGTTCATGAAATATAGTGGCATGTGGTCTGAACCAAGGAAAGGCTGTGTATATAGTGGATGAAGGAGAGCAATGTTCACGGGAGAGCCGGTGTTGAGAAGAAAAGGAGAAAGAGCAGGAAATTGGCAATCTTGTTGATCTGACCTGTGACCTGAGAGAACATACATAAATTTTAGTATTAAAGTACATGAGTGTGAGTATGAAGGTATACATTAGAGTAATGAGGTTGAATAGTAGTTTAAAGGTTTAAAGTATAAAGGTCGCTCATGAATGGCAGAGGCAAGGGATAGTGACAATGCCCTAGTGGTACAATGCCCTAGACTGTCCCTATATGATCAAGACCCTAGAAACACCTCTCCACTCAATCTAGGACCAGGAAGGGCCAAGCAATGTGTGCTGATGACTCAGCAAGTAGACCTATGGGTACCCCCAAACATACCCCCTCCCTCCATAGGTCAAACGGATGCTGAGGTTGCAAACACTGCAAAAAACTAGTAGGTAGTAGGTTGGCCAAGGCACCACCCACCCGTAGAGATTCTACTGCTAGAGAATTATGGGGTCCTTTGCTGGCCAGATAGTACTATATTGAATCCTTCTCTCTGGTTACGGTCCATTTTCCCTTTGCCTACAAACACACTGAATAGTCTGGCCTATTCCTTACAGATTCTCCTCTTTCCTCATACACCTGACAACACTAAGATTACCAAACAATTATTCTTCACCCAAAGGGTTTAATACTGCACTGTAATTGTTCAGTGTCCACTTTCCTCTTGGCAATGGTAGAAGAGGCTCTTTAGCTATGGTAAGCAGTTCTTCTAGGAGAAAGACACTCTAAAATCAAATCATTGTTTTCTAATTTTGGGTAGTGACATAGCCCCTGTACCATAGTCTTCCACTCTCTTCGGTTAGAGTTCTCTTGCTTGGAGGTGCACTCGGGCACACTATTCTATCTTATTTCTCCTATTCTTGTTTTGTTAAAGTTTATCTACTTTATATAGGAAATATTTGTTAAGGTGTAGTTGCTGTTCTTGAAACATTTCATTTTATTTTGTTTCCTTTCCTCAATGGGCTATTTTCCCTGTTGCCCCTGGGCTTATAGTATCCTGTTATTACAGGTAGGGTTGTAGCTTAGCAAGTAATAATAATAATAATAATAATAATAATAATAATAATAATAATAATAATAATAATAACTATCGAGCTTCAGAAAGTTTCGAATCACAGTCCAGCAGATCGCCAAGCAAGGGCGTTTCTAAATGCTACCATTACCCCCAGATACAAGATACATATGTGTTGCATGTTATCAAGATAAATGTATTATTTTTACTAGTACAGCTACAATCCTCATTGGAAGATCAAATTGCTACAAGCTCAAGGTTTCCCCCAATGAAAAGGGAGTTAGAGAAGAAGCGAATACGCTATACTGTACTCAAGAAACTACTGGGGCACCCAGTAGAGTGCAGACCTCTGCCACAGCAGCTTATTTTTCGACTTTTTGCTCAACATTGACCTTGACCTTTGACTTAGGACTTTCAATATTGAATTACTTCCACGTCTCAACATAACAAATAATCCCTGAACGTTTCACTACTTTATGGGTAAAATTGTGGCCAGGAAGTTTAGATACAAATGACCTTTTGCTTGGACTTGATCTTGATCTTTGACCTAGGACTTTCAAAATTGAATCACTTCCTCGTTTCAACATATTAGTTAATTCCTGAAAGTTTCACGACCTTATGAGTATAATTGTGGTCAGGAGAGTTGTTCAGACACAAACGACCTTTTGCTCGACCTTGTCCTTGATCTTTGATATAGGACTTTCTAAATTGAACCACTTTCTCATCTCATCATAACAATTATTCCCTGAACATTTCATTACTTCGTTAGTAAAATTATGCCCATGAAGTTGTTCACACACTAAAGACCTTTTGTTCAACCTTGACCTTCATATTTAACCTAGAACTTTCAAAATTGAATCACTTCCTTGTCTGAACATAGCAATTCATCCCTGAACGTTCCACTACTTTATGGGTAAATTTGTGGCCAGGAAGCTGTTCACATACAACCAAACTTTTGCTTGACCTTGACCTTGAACTTTCAGAAATGAATCACTTATTCGTCTTATCATAAAAATTAATGCCTAAAAGTTTTAATATTTTAAGAGTAAAAGTTTTGCCAGGAGGTTGCTCACATACAAACGACCATTTGCTCTACCTTGACCCTCACCTTTGACCTAAGACTTTCTAAATTGAATCATTTTGTCTCAACATAAGAATTAATCCCTGAAAGTTTCACTCCTTTGTAAGTAAAATTATAGCCAGGATATTGTTCACACATACGCGACCCTTTGCTCAAACTTGACCTTGACCTATGACCTAAGACTTTCTAAATTGAATCACTTCCTCTTTTCAACATACCAATTTATCCCTGATAGTTTCACTACTTTATGAGTAAAATTGTGGCAGGAAGTTAGTGACCTTTTGCTTGACCTTGATCTTGATCTTTGACCTAGGACTTTCTAAATAGAATCACTTCTTTTCAACATACCAATTTATCCCTGATAGTTTCACTACTTTATGAGTAAAATTGTGGCCAGAACGTTGTTCACATACAAACGACCATTTGATCGATCTTGATCTTTGACCTAGGACATAAAATTGAATCACTTCCTCGTCTCAACATATCAGTTAATCCCTAAAAGTTTCACTATTTTTTTAAGAAAATTGGGGCCAGGAGAGTTGTTCAGACACAAACGACCATTCGCTCGACCTTGACCTTGTTCTTTGATCTAGGACTTTCAAAATTGAACCACTTTCTCATCTCATCATAACAATTGTGCCAAGGAAATTGTTCACACAAAAATGACCATTTGCTTAACCTTGACCTTTAAACTAGGACTTTCAAATGAATCACTTCCACTTTTCAACATACCAATTTATCACTGGAAGTTGCATTACTTTATGAGAAAATTTGTGGCCAGGAAGTTGTTCCCACACAAACAACCCTTTTCTTGACCTTGATCTTAATGTTTGATCTAAGATCTCAAAGTTGAATCACTTTCTCATCTTAACATAACAATCATTCAATGAATGTTTCACTACTTTATGAGTAAAAATGTGGAAGGAAATTGTTTACATACAAACGACCTTTTGCTCGAACTTAACCTTGACCTTTCACCTAGGACTTTCAAAATTCAGTCACTACCTCGTTGTAACATAACAGTTGATTCCTGAAAAGTTGTGGCAGGGAAGCTGTTCACACACACACATTACCTTTTGCTTGACCTTGACGTTCACGTTCGACCTAGACTTTCAAAATGCAGTCACTTCCTCATCTCAACATAACAATTAATCCCTGAAAGTTTCACTACTTTATGAGTGAAATTGTGGCCAGGAAGTTGTTCACACACAAACGACCTTTTGCTATATCTTGACATTAGACCTAGGACTTTCTAAATTGAATTACTTCCTGCTCTCAACATAATTAATCCCTGACAGTTTCACTACTTTATGAGTAAAATATTGCCTAGGAAGTTGTTTACTTACAAATGACCTATTGCTCGACTGTGACCTTGATTTTTTTACCTATGACTCAAAATTGAGTCACTTCCTCGTCTTAACATGACAGGTAATTCTTGAAAGTTTTAATACTTTATAAGTAAAATTGTGGCCAGGAAGTTGTTCATATGCAAATTACCTTTTGCTCGACCTTGACCTTTGACCTAGGACTTTCCAAATTGAATCACTTCCGGCTCTCAACATAATGAACCCACGACAGTTCTACTAATTTATGAGTAAAATTGTGGCCAGGAAGTTGTTCACACACAAACGACCTTTTGCTCAACCTTGACCTTAATCCTTAACCTAGGACTTTCTGAATTGAATCACTTTCTCGTCTTAACATAACAATTAATCACTGAAAGTTTCATTACTTTGTAAGAAAAATTGTGGCTAGGAAGTTATTCAAACACAAACTACTTTTTACATGACCTTGACCTTGACCTTTGACCTTTGACTTTCAAGATTGAATCCCTTCCTCCGGTCAATATAAGAATTAATCCCTAAAAGTTTCACTAATTTATGAGGGAAATTGTGGCCAGAAAGTTATTCACACACAAACAACCTCTTGCTCGACCTTGACCTTTGACCTAGGACTTTCAAAATTTAATCTCTTTCTCTTCTCAACATAACGATTAATCCCTGAAAGTTTCACTACTCTGTGAGTAAAATTAAGGCCAGGAAGTTGCTCATTGCTCATACCCAAACAAACAGACAAACCACTACAAAAACATAACCTCTCAACTTCGTTGGCGGAGGTAATGAAAAGACATAACATATATCAAGATCAGTAAAAATTTTAAATATATGTCTTATATAAAAGATTACTTAAGATTTATGTCAACGTCTTATAAAGCTTTTGAAGCTCCAATAATTCACTTATATATTAAGAACATCCTTCCACAATCTGGTGAAAACTTGACAGAATTAATAGAACGCGGTTGCATTGAACTTTATGTTGGAAAAGATGAGACTATTAGAATTAACCACACAACTTTTATACTTCCTACTGAATGATACTGTGAAGGGCCAAGAGTAGGTTGTGAGTCAAAGGCGAGATGA
Source organism: Palaemon carinicauda (assembly GCF_036898095.1). Classification (NCBI taxonomy): domain Eukaryota; kingdom Metazoa; phylum Arthropoda; class Malacostraca; order Decapoda; family Palaemonidae; genus Palaemon; species Palaemon carinicauda. Next base: position 118,400,586 of record NC_090726.1, on the reverse strand, counting down.
ATGCAACTGAATAACTTTAATACAGACACATTGAGTATATATACACACTAGGTCCTGGTAAGGCCACAAAATACGAACATGCTATTTCTTGTCAAACCGGCAACCGGTTCTGTTAACAGTTAGCAATGAAGTAAGCAGACAGGTTAATACAAGTTTCTGTCAGTGCAAGGAGAGAGCGAAGATACAAAGGATAATATATCCAAAAAAGAGAGATATCGTTACTGTGTATGATCGTGTGACACACAGGTGGTACATGGCTCCCCCCCTAAAAATGACATACTATACATGTTACATAGGGCACCCTGATCTAGAGAGAAGAACTCTAGGCAGGTCATCTGGCAGGAGGTAAGCAGGTTTTAGACGATCAATGGAGACCCAATCTTCTTTTCCACGTATGTTTAGTAGGAATGCTTTCAGATTGTGTTGGATCACAAGGAAAGGGCCTGTGTAAGGGGGAGGCGTTAGTGGTGGCTTGCTAGTGTTGTTACGTAGGAAAACGTGCGTTGCAGAGTGCAAGTCTGTCGGTATGTGATACTTCGCTGGGGGCTTGTAAGTCTGGTGGCATGGAGTAAATTTTCCCACGGCGTGACGTTTACCCTGGAGATCCTCGGAGGAGGTTGCAGAAGGAAAAAATTCTGCAGGGACAACCAACGGGTCGCCATACACTATTGCAGTTGCCGAGATGTCCAGGGCACCTTTAGGAGTGGTCGTCAGTCACAGGAGGACCCAGGGAAGCTAAGTAAACCAGTTGGAGTCCTTGCAGCGGGACATCAAAGCTGCTTTGAGGGTGCGATGAAAATTTTCAACCATTCCATTAGCAGCGGGGTTGTAGGCAGTTGTCCGATGTAGGGTGAAGGCCAGGAGATTCGCTAATGATGTCCACAATTGAATGGTGAAAATGGTACCCCTGTTAGAAGTAATATGCTCAAGGATACTAAATCTTGCTCTCAATCCTGAGAGTAAGGCAGATGTACATGAGGCGAATGTTGCAGTCTCTATGGGAATGGCTTCAGGCCAACGAGTGGACCTGTCGATGATGGTAAACAGGTAACAATGTCCTTGTGATGTGGGTAGGGGGCCTCCAACGTCGATGTGAATGTGGTCAAAACGACACTAAGGTTAAGGAAAGGTGCCCTCTCCTGAATCCGTGTGTTGATGTATTTTGGAAGTTTGGCAAGAAGTGCTGCCGCGGACCCAATCTTTAGCATCCATAGTATTGCCGCGCCAAATAAAATTCGTCTGCAGCAGCTGTGCAGTAAAACGGCGGGAGGGATGTGAAAGGCTGTGAATGAAATCAAACACATGTCGGCGCATGGAAGCAGGAATCCACAGTCGTGGTCTACCAGTACTGATGTCACAGAGGAGGGTGGTGTTGGAGTTGTCGATGAGGATGTCTTCCCAATTAAGGATGTGCAGGATGTCCTACATGCTTAAAAAAAAGGGTACTCTGGATCCTGTCCTTGGGATTCAGCCAAGGCGTTGTAATCCTATCCCAGTTGAACGGCGGCCAACATGTTTCTTGACAGGGCATAGGTAACGGGATTTATTTTCCCAGGCACGTGTTGAAGGGTGCAATTGTATTCAGCCACGGCCGAGAGATGTCGGCGTTGATGGGCGGACCAGGCGTTAGACTGTCGAGTGAAGGCGTGCACCAGAGGAATGTGGTCTGTGCGAATGATGAAGGGCGTACCTTCTAAGAAATGGCGAAAGTGACGGACACCCAAGTGTACCACCAGCAATTCGTGATCAAAGGTAGAATAACCCGATTCTGCCTTGGAGAGTTTTCTGCTGAAGAAGGCCAATGGCCGGGGCGAGCCATTGACCACCTGTTGGAGTACTGCACCAATAGTGATGTCACTGATATCAGTGGAGAGAAGGAGAGGGGCATGTGGGACAGGAAATGTGAGAGCATCAGCGGTTGATAGGGCATTCTTTGCGTTGCAGAAGGCCGCTTCTCGAAGGGGTCCCCACTTCAGGTCTTTTGACTTGCCCTTTAGGGAGGCATAGAGGGGAGGAAGAGTGGTGGCAATTGCTCGCAGAAAACGGTGGTAATAGCTGATCAGGCCCAAGAATTCCTGCAGTACTTTGACGGTCGAGGGCGTGGGGAAATTCTGAAGGACTGCTACCTTCTCAGGGAGGGGATGAACTCCTTCAGGAGTGATGCAGTGCCCTAAGAACGACACTTCGTTGGCGCAAAAGGTACACTTGTCGTACCGGACTACAATGCTGTTTTGTTGTAGGGGGTCGAACATGATGCACATGTAACGGAGGTGTTCCTCTTTTGAGGAAGAGAACAGAAGTATGTTGTCTATGCAACATACACAAAAGGGGAGGTCCCATAAGATGCTATCCATGAGACGTTAAAAAGTGGCCTCAACATTACGAAGGCCAAAGCAGGAGTAATTGAAGGTGTAGTGATGGCGGTCTTTGGGATGTCTTCTGGGTTCATAATACCTCTTCAGGAGGTCGAGCGTGGAGAAAACCTTCCCTTTTTGCAGGTAGGAGGTCACGTCGGCAATGTTGGGGACGGGGTAGTGATCTGGTTCTGTTTGCACGTTCAGGTGCCTGTAATCCCAACATGGATGAAGGGAGCAGTCTTTCTTCAGGACGATGTGTAAGGGTGACGACCATGGGCTGAAGGCCTTTTGGCAAAGGGCCATTTCTTTCATTTTGGCGAAAGTCTGTTTGGTGGCTGCCAATCAATCCGGTGCCAGACGTCTAAATTTTGCAAAGCTTGGGGGTTCAGTCGTCTTGATATGGTGATAAATAACGTGTTTGGCAGGAGCCGTGAGCCGAGCGATACTGGTCATTTCCCTGAGGGCGAGGGAAGCCCTTTGGTCCCCTTACAGTTGTTGAGAGAGCTGAAAAAGCTTTGCTCTACGGGGGGCTGGCGACGGCGAGTACTACTGCAGAAGGTATGTTTTGAGAGCGTCATATGCTATTGGGGTCATCAAGTCCTTTATGGTAAACTATCGACATCGGGTATGGCAGCGCGTACAGGTTCGGGTAAACGGCGTACCAAAAGGGCACGGAGTAGCTTCACCTCACGAGGAGAGCCGTCTGTGGCAGGTTGCAGGCGAGCGATGCTGGTCATTTCCCTGAGAGCGAGGGTAACCCTTTGGTCCCCCAACGGTTGTTGATAGAGATGAAAAAGCTTTGCTCTACGGGCAGCTGGCGACGGCGAGTACTGCTGCAGAAGGTATGTTTTGAGGGTGTCATACGCTATTGGGGTGTCTCCTTGATCACAAAGCCAGTTGGAGATTTCTGGGAAGGTGTCCTCGGGTATTACCGCGAGAATATAATCTGCTTTGGTGGTTGAGCGAGTCACGCCCTTGATGCGGAACTGGACTTCTGTGCGCTGAAACCAAGCAAACGCCTCTCCGCTGATGAACGACGAAAGTTTGAATTGGGCAACGGCAACTTTTTTGGAGTCCGCCATAGTAACAGTGAGAGGGGAAAGGCGGGAGGAGCGAGTCGACCTCCAGGGTCACCAATGTGACGGGCCAATAGTAGGTTGGGAATCAAAGGCGAGATGAATGCAACTGAATAACTTTATTACAGATACATCGAGTATATATACAATACAAACTAGGTCCCAGTAAGAAGGTCACAAAATACAAACATGCTATTTCTTGTCAAACCGGCAACTGGTTCTGTTAACAGTTAACAATGAAGTAGGCAGACAGGGTAATACAAGTTGCTGTCAGTGCGAGGGGAGAGCGAAGATACAAAGGATGATATATATAAAAAAGAGAAATTTTGTTAATATGTACGATCACGTGACACACGGGTGGTACAGTACTCTACATTCTGGGTACACGTGAATGCAAAGGATGGTCATAATTATGAAAAAAAAATTTCCAAGTTTATATGATAGTTGATATTTTAATCGAAATTCAGTTTGGAAATGGAATTAAAACAAATTAGAGAAGATCATTTGTACGACCTTCTGTAAAAGCTTATTTATTAAATTGTATTCTAAAGGGCATGAAAATAAAAATATTTTGTTTGAATAACAACTGCGGTATAATGTTGACATGATCTACATAAATGGACTTTGATGGCATGTGAATGATAAGTTTTGTAATGTATACAGTTTCAATAACCCTGCTCTCTCTTGATCAGATATTGGCACAAGACCTTTGATCAAAATACTGAAGTGAGGGTAGATAATTGCTTATGAATAAGTGTTATTTCCAAATTATTATTGCTAGCGCAAGTTTGTCAGTTCATTCACTGAAGTAGATATTGGGTTGCGAGTAGATAGTGGGATTGAAATAATATTCGTAACATGACCTTTAGACTTAAAATTACAATCAGGTTTATATGAGAGGTACAATATACACGCTGTTAGTTGATAAAGATAGACTAAGGTACTTCATGTATAATGAAAATGAATATACCTGAAAAGCAGCAGAATAAGTTACTATTTTCATAAGTATGTGTCACCATTTATTTAACATTTACGATCTTTTTTTTTATTAAGCCAACTACCACACCTTAATCCAAATGCAATAATTTTAAGAAACTGAATCTTTCGTGTTTTTTTAATAAACTGTAATAACACTGAAAAACTATTCCCTAACTCGTTATTTAGCTGCGTTACGATTATAATAGTCTTCTATTTCTTCCAAGGTACGTCCTTTTGTCTCTGGGACTATCAGTCCCACTAGGACGACTAACAACAGTGCTGCTACTGAATATAACCAAAAGGTTAATGCAGGTCCAAGGCTTGTCTTAAGAGTCGGAAAGCTATATGTAATGAGCATTCCAGAAACGAAAAAGACTCCTTTAGAAGCTGAAGAGCCCATCGATCTGAAAAAGAAATGCGCTACAGTTATGCATATATTTCAAATGGCTTTCCAGTATTTTGGTAGGTATTCATTTAGCCATATAGACAATGTGAGATTGTTTATGTCCTGTTTTAATGAGTATATCACCTGTATATCCTTAAATGCAATATGCTATATTACGAACAAGGTATGTATTATTCAGGTGCCAAAAGATGATGGAATAATTATGATACTTTTAGCTAGAACATTTGCATTTTTTTAAATAAGTTTGACTAGGCTTACCTGAATGAAAGTGGCTGCAACTCTGTTGAGAGGAGAAAGGGTATAGGACTGATTGTAGCCCCAAGTGTAACTGTATATATTATCATGGAGGTTAAAGGCAGCCACCCCAGGCTAGAAGCGCCTTCAGGATTATTGCTCTTCAAATAGAAGTAAGTTCCAAGGACCATCAGTGAAAGAGAAAGGCCAATGCCCCCTACTATCAGTGGAATGCGTCTTCCAGCTTTCTCTACTATTACAATGCCAATAAAGGACCCTATTAATCTGGCCACACCTACTACGACCGTTGAAATGTAGGGACTAAATCCAACATTGGCAACTTCAAAGATGTAAACTGTGTAGCTGTAAACAACATATGGTCCTGAAAACTGGCTGAAAGTAAAAACACCACAGCTTGTGAGAAATGGTGCATATACTGCAGGGTTCTTGAGCATTGATATTTGTTCCATAGTCGTCACATAGGTTCGGTTACTGCAAACTTTCTGGATTGTTTCGAACTCACTGGTGACGTCATACTCCTTCCCACGCAGGAACTGAAGTGCTTTTCGGGCGTCTTCCATGCGTCCTTTCATTGCGAGCCATCTCGGGGAGTCCGGAAAGAAGATCAGCCCAGTGGCCAGAGGCA
>NC_090726.1:118384889-118392389 GCF_036898095.1 Palaemon carinicauda | reverse complement strand
AAAGTGGCAAGAAAACGAAAAACGAGAATGAAAGGAGAGCCATTAATAAGGTAACTCCTATCCCGCTTCGAGTGTGTACACAATGCCGCCGACGGCGCCATCTTCATTCCTTTTCCCGTAGCTCAACACCTCGGTGTTTTCCCTGTGTTTTCTCGTGATCTTGGAATATTTTCAACATTATGATGCTTTCTCCACCCTCTTCTGCCTCTGGAAAGTTGAGTATTATCTTTGTTATGTATAAATGTAAGCTCTTGGTGTTCTGTAATAAATCGAAAGCGATATTATGCTTTAATAATTCTAGCTATTTAGCTTTACAATAGGAATTCTATGTATGATGCCGTTAGTATTTCAGTTTTGGCGATTGAGGTAACCGATCCTAGCCTAAGCTAGGCTTCGTAGCCTAGGCGTTTGGCCCTAGTACTTTCATGTATGATATACAGATTTCCGAGTGTTTTCAAATTTATTGAAGCTATAGGCAGTTTTATACATATGAGATATTGTTGATATTTTCTTCCAAGATTGTATACGAGAGAGTTTTGGTGATTTAGGTAATCGATTCTCTCCGCGCCTAGGCTAGTAGCCTATGGGGCTTTAGTATACTTTCGCACACTTCCCCGGTTGCTCTTTTCTCCTCTGGAGATTAAGTTCAATCCCTTTTCCCTCTGATTAAGCCTGAGGCTTAACCCTAATGGTTTTATCTTAATAAGTATTCAGATATAACTATATTAGGGTGTTTCTGTTCTATTCCTGTAACCGGAGAATCTGGTTTCAGGTTTGGGCAGAACATCAGAGTAATTAGTCTGGGGTCTGTTTCTTTCTAGCATAGAGAATGAGATTCCTTTGCTAGGTTAGGAGCAGACATAGGAGGCTTAGCCTCCCTAGACCACATCTGAAGGTTTCAGTACGATATGATTCCTTCTTCTAGTGATCTAGCAGACAAGCCAGTGTTGTTGTTCTCTGATTGAAGGATAAGATTCTTTATTTCCTTGGGAATAACAACATAAAACTTTGTTTTAGTATTGAGGGAAGTGGCAAGTACTGCTGACCTCCTTCCCATAGATAACCCCTAGGCTAGGATGAGCTTTCTTGGCCGTTGGGATGATCTCATACTAGAGTAGAGTTTGCAGGACCCTCTTCTCCCTTTCCCCCCTATCCTTAGTAATGGCCTAGCTATTACAACTCTTGGGCGTCGTTCTACATTTGTACCTAGAGTAGGTTAAGATGTGGAACTGGCTCAGTGCTTTGCCGATCGGCAGAGGCCTAACTTCTGTAGAGTGTTCCCCAGACATCCCTTGGTCTTACATCCATGTCTGTAAGTAGAGCCCGGCAGGCAATAGATAGAAGGAAGCCTAAATTTTACATTCTCCCCTTCCTTATGTTCACTCTTTCTGGATGGAGGGCTGTAAGGCAGTGCCGTCTTATATCCTTACATCCATTCTGTTTTCCTTTTAGTGTATGTACCCCTAGCCCGGCTACCGGCTTGAGTGGCCGGCAGCCGGGCGGGTGGAAGTTCTCTGGTTCTTTTTACTGCCGGCCAGCACAGGTAGCCTACCATTGCCGGCCGGCACACACAACTGAACCAGCAATATGCCGCCAAGTAGTCTAAAGGTAATATACCTTGGAACTATATTTAGTTACGTGCCGGCCGGCACACTTATATTGTATACAGTAGCCAGTATTTTTACAGTATAGTATATACTGCATGGAGAAAACTATAGTATAGAATATATTGTAACACTAAGTTCTTCCAACATACTTGTGTTGCCTTGTACTGCCTTTTGTTGAGACCGTACAGATGAAGAAAGTGAGTTCTTTCTTTATTAATTATCCAGTATATTAAAATTCTTTATAATGATGTGAGCTACACCTACATTTTCCTCTGGGAAATATGATAAAGGTTATTCTAGAATAAGATTTAACCTTAATTTTATTATCTGGAAGTTTACAGCAATTGGCTGGGCAGGAAATACAAGTATGTGTCTTTCCTTCTTTCCTTTCTAGCTTAATTATTTTAAGCTATACATATATATTAACATTAATTATCCAGTGATATGTTTTTCACTTGATACTCATGGAATTTCTTATCTTTAAAGGAGGACCATCCGAAGTGCGGGAGCATGTTCTGCAACGTCCGCTGCAAAAACTTCTGTGGACATGAGTTGTGCCGGAGGCACGCAGCATGCGCAGTTTCCAAAGGTGATCTCCGGTATTGGGACTCTCAGGTATGTACTATTTGCACTAACCTGATTACTGAGGCATTTGACGCCCCTAAGTCGGCGGAGTCAAGGGACGCAGCTAGGGAAAAGCTTTGAATCTGGGTGAGGGGCTTCCCGAAGAATACTTCTGGCCCCTATCTTCCAAGCGAGAAGATAAGGGCTTACCTTTTTCCTAAGGCATCGGCGGATGCAGTGATTCCTCAGCCTCATGTGGAGATACCACTAGTTCAGATTCTGGTTGATTCTGGAGTCTTGGACGCCCTACAAGACATCCAACTGGACGATAGGATGTCTGAGGTGTCTGAGTACACTGAAAAGGACCTTCTGGCAGAAGGCCAAGAAGAGGAGCTGATCCAGGCTCCTGATACTGAGGAGGAAGAAATCAACGAGGGGTCGGTTACATCGGTTCAGGCCCCTGAACCTGTTCCCTCAACATCGTCTGCTACCCCCAGATGATCTGGGAAGGACTCTCTCTTCCATCATTGAAATGATTCAACAGATGCAGAAGAAGAATGATGAAAAAGAAGCTGCAATGAAGTTGGAGATGCGGAGACTTGCAGCATTACGTGGGCCCCAGAAGAAGCTCAACGTGAAGGATCTTCCTTTGTGTTCGGATGCTAATCCTTGGAGGTATGCCGAGCACATGCCTATGACAACTGGGAAGATTGTCATATCGGAGAAGTTGGGTTTAATTCCCTTTGAAGAAGTGGAATTCTGGCCCAACAAGGAGTCTTACCCGGACTGCTATGCCCGTCTTAGGAAGGAGCCAGCCTCAAAGGAATAGACGGAGCCGAAGGAGGTCATAGTTTTTTATCATAGTAAGGCACAGGCTTTACTGACGAGCTCAATGAAAGAGAGGGGCTTCACAAACTCAAAGGTACCAGCTTTGAGTAAGAAGCATCCTTCCTTTGTGGCTTCTCCTATCAGAGCCTTTCCCTTTATGGAGAAGGGATTTAAGGCTGCCTTGAAGGTGGTTGAGGCAGGGAAACCATGTCCCTCCTTGGAGGAATGTAAGCCTCTGTCCCTGACCTTACCCATGGACCAGAAAGACTGGAAGGACGTCCATCTTACCTTCTCAGTCGGGAAGTTGGAGGCCGATATTGCCGGACGTCAGTTCGGTGAAGACCTTCCAAAGCTGTCAGATTTTCTCTGGCACAGGGAGCAAGAGACAAAAGAGAGACTTGCTGCATCGATGTCATTACAAACGACTCTGGAAACGATGGCAAGTGACCCCAAAATCCAAGATATGTTTATGGTCGTGGACAAAACCCATCTGGCCACAGTAACAAAGGACCTCTATTGTTTCATCAAAGCTAGGAGAGCTTGTAGAGAGTTCGTGTTCGCCTCGGCTGCAGTGAGGCACGAACCGAGGAAACTGATCCCCTCTTGCATATGGGGTAAGGACCTCTTCCCTAACCAAGTGGTCAAAGAGGTAGTGGATAAGGCCGCCACAGAGAATAGAAACCTTATACAGAAGTGGGGCCTAACTCTTAAAAGAAAGTCTTCCCCGGATGAGGGTCCCCAACCTAAAAGGAAGACTAAGAAACCTAGGCTATTCTCTCGGCCAGCCAAACCTTATAGACAGCAGCAGCAGCAACAAGTTCCCATGACTGCAGTGCCTCAGATGGTGGCAAAAGCCCCAACCACGTACCAGTTGGTACCTCAAGCCGTGACAACTCAGTCACCAGCATTTAACCCAGCATTCGAAAGGCAGACAACTACCTTTCGCCCAAGAGCTAGAGAAACAGCCAGAGGTTCATCTAGACGCCCTTCAAGAGGAAGGCGGTTCAGGGGAGGACGCGGTCAAGGAGGCAAGGCCTCAGGTCAACAACAGCAGAAGTGGAATGCTTCCAGTAGGAGGGAGACTTCATCTCTTTCGGGATTGCTGGACCTTCGATCCCTGGGCCCACAGCCTAATCAAGAATGGACTGGGTTGGAGCTGGTACAACACTCCACCTCCGTTCCCACAATTCTTACAACATTCTACCCCCGTTCTGGAAGAATATATTCGAGAACTCTTGGAGAAAAGAGTAATTCGAAGGGTAAAGTCCATCAAGTTCCAAGGAAGGCTGTTTAGTGTTCCAAAGAAGGACTCAGAAAAACTCAGAGTCATTCTGAACTTGTCGCCACTCAATAAGTTCATAGTAAACTACAAGTTCAGGATGTTGACACTTCAACACATAAGAACCCTACTACCCAAACGGGCATTCACCGTCTCTATAGACTTGTCAGACGCTTATTGGCATATTCCAATCAGTGGTCACCTCTCCTCCTACCTAGGGTTCAAGCTACAACGAAGACTCTATGCCTTCAGAGCCATGCCATTCGGGCTAAACATAGCCCCAAGGATTTTCACAAAGCTTGCAAATGCAGCTCTCCAGCAATTATGCCTAAAGGGAATCAAAGTAGTGGCCTACTTGGACGACTGGCTGGTGTGGGCAGCATCCAGGACAGAATGCATGCAAACTTCCCAACAGGTGATCCAGTTCCCGGAATATCTAGGATTCAAGATCAACAGAAAAATCTCGACTTTCTCCATCTCAAAAGTTTCAGTGGTTGGGAATCCACTGGGATTTACTGTCACACCAACTTTCCATCCCTGTAATGAAGAGGAAAGAAATAGCAGGTTCTGTCAAGAGACTACTAGAATCCAAAAGGATATCAAGACGCAAACAGGAGAGAGTGCTGGGCTCTCTTCAGTTTGCCTCAGTAACAGACCCTGTGCTAAGAGCACAGCTAAAGGATGCAACCGGAGTTTGGAGAAAATATGCATCAAACGAGTGAAGACATCTGATAAGACCAATACCGACTCATCTACAAACGCTTCTCAAGCCGTGGTCCAAAGCTAAGCAACTGAAGAAATTGGTACTTCTTCAGCCACCTCCCCCCTCAATGACTATTCATACAGACGCTTCGAAGGAAGGATGGGGAGGTCATTCTCACCGGAAGAAAGTCCAAGGAACTTGGTCCAACCCATTCAAGAAGTTTCATATAAACTTTCTGGAAGCCAAGGCAGTACTTCTTACATTGAAGAAAGTTTCTCCTCGCCATTCGATCCACATAACATTGGTACTAGACAGCGAGGTGATACCGAGATGCCTGAATCGACAAGGATCGAGGTCACCTCAAATCAACCAAGTGATGTTGGCCATTTTCCGGCTAGCGGAAAAGAAGAGATGGCACTTGTCAGTAGTTCACCTTCAAGGGGTCCGCAATGTGACGGCGGACGCTCTATCCAGGCTCACGCCGATAGAGTCAGAACGGTCCTTGGCCGCAGGATCATTCTTTTTCATCTCGAGTCAAGTCCCGGAACTGCAGATAGACCTCTTTGCGACAAAGGACAACAAGAAGTTACATCTTTACGTGTCCCCGTACGAGGATCCTTTAGCGGAAGCAGTGGACGCTATGTCCCTCGACTGGAACAGGATTTACCTGTTCCCTCCGCACAATCTTCTACTGAGGGTCCTCGACAAACTGAGATCTTTCAAGGGGAAAGCGACAATAGTGGCTCACAAGTAGCCGAACAGCGTTTGGTTCCCTCTGGCATTAGAACTACAGCTGAACTTTCTACCGCTACCAGATCCAGTTTTGACTCAGCGAGTTCAGAAGTCGACTGTCTTCGCTTCATCACAGAAAACTCGGAACCTGCAGCTCATGATTTTCTCTCCCTAGCAGTGAGAAAAAGATTCGGGATATCAAGAGACAGTATAGACTTTTTAGAGGAATATAAGTCCAAATCTACCAGAAGACAATATGAGTCATCATGGAGGAAGAGGGTGTCCTTTGTCAAGGCGAAGAATCAACAAAAGATCTCGACAGACTTCTGATTATCATTCTTCATCCACCTCTATGGTCAAGGTTTAGCAGCCAACACAATATCAACGTGTAAGTCCGCCTTGACAAGACCTATTCTATATGCCTTCAGATCGACCTCTCTAATGACATTTTTAACAAAATTCCGAAGGCCTGTGCTAGGCTCAGACCATCAGCACATCCGAAACCCATTTCATGGTCTCTGGATAAGGTTCTTCATTTTGCTTCAATGATGAATAATGAGGAGTGTGCTTTAAAGGATTTGACCCAAAAAGTTATATTTCTGTTTGCACTCACTTCGGGGGCTAGAGTTAGTGAAATAGTTGCCCTCTCGAGAGAGGAAGGTCATGTTTAGTTCTTAGATGGGGGAGAACAGAACCTTTTTCCGGACCCAACGTTTCTTGCCAAGAACGAGCTACCCACCAATAGGTGGGGTCCTTGGAGAATCTGCCCTCTGAAGGAAGAAGCATCTCTATGTCCAGTGGAGTGCCTAAAGGTCTATCTTCGTAGAACTTCAGACTTTAGGGGAGGACAGCTGTTTAGGGGAGAAACATCAAGCTCAAATTTATCTCTGAAGCAACTAAGGGCGAAAATCACCTATTTTATTCGCAGAGCAGATCCAGATAGTACACCCGCAGGTCATGATCCGAGAAAAGTTGCCTCTTCCATAAATTTCTTCAATAATATGGATTTCAAACACCTTCGCTCATACACTGGCTGGAAGTCATCCAGAGTATTCTTTAGACACTATGCAAAGCAAGTGGAGCAACTGAAGAGGTCTGTGGTAGCAGTAGGTAGTGTTGTTAAACCTGCTGTTTAATTCTGCGAGGAACAGTGAAATTAATTGGGACGATTAATTCAGGGGTGGGTGTGTAGTCACGGACTGTTTCTACAGACTAAGCGTTAGGCCACTAAGGTGTCCTTATCAACTGTTCCATAAACAAAGGTGAACCAAGCATAAATGCAGACACGTGTGCCAAGCGTTTCTGACGCTAGTGTGATTGAGTAGTAAGACAAACTATAATAATATTAATATTTTGATATTAAAAGTGGCGCATATATGTTTCCTTTTCAGATGAAACAATATTTTCTGTTTTACTGTGATCCTTATGCTTATTTATTTGTTCATCCACATCTTATAATTCTATAATTGTCGATTAACCTATATATTTTTATTGATTTTCAATAAACTAGTTCTTTGTGAACCTTGCATCTTATTCGCCGATGTCATTTTACTAGAAAATGTATTAGCATTACTTTTAAAACTATGGATAATTTTAACATGAATAGTCCTAAAAGATTGTTCCTTGCTACAAGCCAACATTCATTGGTTTATTTTTTCCCCAAGAAGGAAAGACTTCATACCCTATAGGGATGGTGGTGGATATGCAAAATTTATTCCTACACGGATATAAACCTTTGTCCAATCCAGTGATAAGAACAGGCACACCGGGGGACTTGTCGGTATTTC
>NC_090726.1:118349889-118377389 GCF_036898095.1 Palaemon carinicauda | reverse complement strand
ACACTTACTCGAGATTATTTAGGAAAATACGTAAAATAAAAAGTTAATTTTTAAAAATAACGTAAATTTACATACACTGACTTGAATGGAAAATGCAATGAAATGAACGCCAAAAGTCTTACGTACTTGCAATTACTTACACCTACATGAGTGGAGCTCACCTTACGTGTAGGTATACACTTATTAAATACACAAATGAAATATATGAATAAAAATATTTACTCGACACAAGACCAGCTTCGTAAGATAGCTCCCCACCCCCAAAAAAAGACTATTTATTCGGGACCTGAATCCATTGATTTAGCCCGAGAAAAATAATCTGCAACCCTGTTATCTTCACCTGATATGTGCTTTACATTAATACAATATGGTTGCAAACATAATTATCACATAGTTAACCTTCAATTATTATTTTCATCTTATCAACAGTTAAAGAATTATAATCTGATTACACTATAATCTCTTTATTCTGTGGTTGATTTACATAGACCTCAAAGTTTTGTATTGCTGTGATTAGCACCAGCAGTTTCTTTTTAACTGTCGAGTAGGCTCCCTAGTGTTTCTTCAGCTTCAACAACATAAAACAAATAATTTGAAGAATTCCTTCCTCATCTTCTTGAAATAAGACAGTTCCAATCCCATTATCCGACGCATCCACTTAGATAAGGAATTTCTTGTTGAAATCAGGTGCTCACAGTATCGTTTTTGAAGAATTCCTGGTACTCGCTGGTCCATAAGAATTTTTTCTTGGGTCTAGTCAAATTCGTCGAGGAAACGACTACAGCCGACAAGTTTGGGCAAAAATGTCGGTAGAATCCTGCCATCCCTATAAAACGTTGTAATTGCTTACTCTTTGTTGGGGATGAGACTTTCCTTATTCCTTCAACGTTAGTGGCTACCGGGGTGATTAGTTCTTTTCCTACTTCAAATCCCAAGTACCGAATTCACTCTTCTCCATGTTAATCATAAGGTGTGCTCCTCCCAGCCTTTGAAATATCTTCTTGAGGATTCGGAGATGTTCTTCCTAGGTTGATGAATATACCATAATTTCGTCGAGATATACGCCTACTCTTTAAATTGATCCTAGAAGGTTATCCATCACTCTTTGAAGAGTAGCAGGGGTTATAAAAGCTGATAACAATTTTGCGTTGTTGTCCAAAAGAATTTGATAATAACCCTTAAATAAGTCAATATTGGAGATGAGCCTCACTTGTCTAATATTGTCGAGCGGCAATGGATAATTGTTAGCCACACCTATCAAATTCAACTTTTGGTAGTCCGTACACATCCTGAAAGATCCGTCTGGTTTTTTCACAAGCAAGCATGGAGAACTGTAAGGGCTAGAACTTTGTTTGGGTAACCTGTTTTGTAACAAATAGTCCACTTCTTTTCACATGACTTCTCAGTGATACAGAGACAGTCGATGAGTGCATTGATTGAATGGTTTTTCCATCGTTTTAAGGTGTATCTCTCGCTTTGTCAAGTTAGTTCGTTTCGGGACATCCAAGAAAATTTCCGAGAAACTTTTAATCATTCAGCTTAATTTCCCTTACTGCTCCTGGTTCAAAGGAGTCAATTTCTCTTTCAAATTCCGAATGACAGACGAATTATTCACTTTTCTTACTGCCCCTACCTCATATCCGTCGTCGCCGCTGTCACTAACTCACATGACAGTTTCAAACGGCAAATACGAGTAACTTCTTCACCTCCTATTCCCTTCAAAATAACTAAGTCTCCTGTGAGAGACTGCTCCACCAACAGGTGTACACCTCGTATCACCACACTATGGTTACAACCTGTGTCTTGCAATATCTTGACTGGGGCTTGTTCACTCACATCTATTGCTGCTAACATACCAGCATAAATATAGTTTAAAGGCAGCCACACAGTTTGTTTTTGTTTTTTTCGTCTTCGCATTCTGTGAAGTCGAATTATCCTTAATAACTTGGGTGATTACTTTTGGTTGGTTCGACCAACATTCCTTACTGTTATGGCCTCTCTTGCCATGCTTATAACAGACAATATTAACTTTCTGCATGACTTTTATGATACTTGAAAGAGGATGATTTGACGATTGTTGCTGTGGTACTATCGCGTTCTCTTTGGAACAGTACCAGTGCTACTTCCGCTGTAACTATTGAACTTGTTCACATAGTTATTACTGATCTGGTTTCAATGGTTTGGCGAATACTTGATATTTGGTCGGTGCGACGGTTGAAACTTTATGGTTGAGGAGGGCTTATGACTGATAATATATAATCTTCACACAACGAAGCGTCATTATCAAATTTTTTCACCTTTCTCTCTCTCAAGTACATTCGAATATGTACAGGAGTTCCTAATAGATATTGTTCTAGTACAATCAATTCTTCTAAATCAGCCATCCTCCTCACGTTACTAGCCTCTATCCATTTTTTAAAACATTGTCGTACCCTATAAGCTTAATCGAGGAAGTAATTTTCTCGTCCTTCCGCAAACTTCAAAACCTTTCATAATAGTATTCAAGGATCATCTGATACTCTTCACTTCTTCACACTCCTTCCTCTGGTCCTGAGTTAAGGAAAGATAAGCAATGTGTCCTTTCCCAAAGAGCACACTCTACAATATTACAGACCATTTATCTGCTGGCCATTGCATCGTAGATGTGACTGTTTCAAAATGATCGAAGAATTCATTGATAGCTTTTTCTGTGAACTTAGGAATTAACTTCTGGGCATTCGTCGTATTAAACATGGGATCGTGCAAAGCAGGGGTCACCTCTGTCTGCGTTGCTGACTTTGCACGGGCATTCAACAGTTTCAATTCCCTTGCGTGGCATGCTATTTCTCTTTCCTCTTTCTTCTCTTTTTCTTCTCGTTCTCTCTCTCTTTTTCTCCTATTTTCCCCGCATGTACTACATCTTCTTTGGCTCCTTCTGCTACCATTTCCCTGGCACGCCGTACTTCTTCCCTCTCTTCTTCTCATCTTGCTTCCATTCCCCTCCCTCTTTTTTCACGTCTTGCTTCCATTTTCTTTGCGCATTGGTCTTCTTCTGACTCTCTTTCTTCCCATTTTCTCTCTTTTGTTATGTATTATTGCAATAATGTACTGTATTACTTCAAATGTTACGTGTATTGCGCAACATTGCATCATATTGCATCGATAAAACATCTTCAAGAATGTATATAACTGAAATGATGTATTTTGATATTAAGGTTAAAGCATTTATTAATTACGTCAAAGATAGGATGTGATTCTATTTACTTTTGTACTGGAGTAGGATTTAAGTCTTTTGAGAGCGATGCTCTTTTGTTGGTTAGCAATGTTTTGGTTTGTCAGATTGTTTATGAGACGCACGGCGATCACAGTTGGGAGTTGGTTGTTAGAAGTCACAGAGCAATGTAATCACAAGAAGTCCATTAAAACAGATTTTGAGCAAAGCGAAAAATCTATTTTTGCGTGAGATAGCCATGTCGTCCTGATGGAAGGTTCCTTTAGTAGCTTTCTAAGGGTATATATGACTGCAGTGGATATTTCCAGAGAATTAAACTAATGGTTTTCAGAATTCTAACTTCTGGCGCGAGTACCCTTAAGGTTTCCCTTTAGGATATCGCATAATAACAGGGGATGTATTCTTGACACGCCACATAGCTATCTGCACCCCACATAGCGTTTACGCTTCGAGGGGGAAGTTGGTGGCAAGATATGGGAGGAGCCGTTACATAGTTCTCCTCCTCTGTTACTGTTATGGGTACTCGGATGACATAAGTGACGCCATCTTGGCCGCCATCTTGGCTGACGTCATCACCGCCCGCGAACTCCATTCCTTTTAGTATTAAGACCAGCCCCCATGATACAGTAAGATCGGGAGGGGGCCTGCAAAGTCCTAATAGAGAATAAAGGGCGGGTCCATCAGGACGACATGTCTATCTCACCCAAAAATAGATTTTTCGCTTTGCTTAAAATCTGTTTTTTGGGCTCAGGCCATGTCGTCCTGATGAAAGTGTACCAGCCTGCGACACATAGGAGAGTTCATTCACCTAATGGGGTAGCTGGGGGCAAACGACAGGTACTCTGAGGTTCTGACCCTAACTCAAAGCACATGTACTATGGCCCTGGGTAGGGAAAGAAAATCTTAGCCTAACCTTACCAAATTCACAATTCAAGGAAAGGAGGGCTAGGATGTAGCCTAGGCTACCTCAGAGGGGGGAAGAGATTACCTTATATGTAATGGTAAGCGGGGAGGTGGGAAAATATACAAAAGCCCCTAGGCTGTTTGGTTAGGGGCAGGGGAATCGACTACCTAAATCATCAAAAACGGATTTTGAGCGAAGCGAAAAATCTATTTTTGGGTGAGATGGCCATGTCGTCCTGATGGAAGGTTCCTTCAGTAGCTTCCTTTGGATATATATGACTACCATAATATTCCCAGAGAATTAAACTAAAGGTTTTCACAGAATTCTAACTTCTGGCGCAAGTACTCTAAAGGTTTCCCTTTAGAATATCGTATATGAACATGGGACGCATGCATTAACACGTCACATGGCCATCTGCACCCCACCTAGCGTTTACGCTTCGAGGGGTAAAGGTGGCGAGGTAACTGAGGTGCCGTTCCAAAGTTACCCTACCTTCGTTACTGTTATGGTACTCGCAACGTAAACAAACCGTCCGCCATGCTGTGTGACGTCAAGTCCGTCCTCATTCCGTTCTAGCTCACTACCTGCCTCCACGATACAATACAGCAGGGAGGGGCCTGCCAGGCTGAACTGGAACAGTTGGGCGGGTCCATCAGCACGACATGGCCATCTCACCCAAAAATAGATTTTTCGCTTCGCTCAAAATCCGTTTTTTGGGCTCAAGTCATGTCGTCCTGATGGAAGCGTACTAGAGAATTAATGTATCGTGGATTTGTTCCCATTTCAAGTGCCTTGTACTCCAATTAACATTCCCGCGGTCTGGTGACCGAAGAGACCGTGACATCTCCGTTAAATGTCACTACCAGAGGCATTACACTGATCTGGCATCCTGCCCCCCCCCCCCCCTGGCAGGGAAGGTCCTAATAGGACAAGAGGAATATCTCGAAGTAATCTGACGAGGAAAGACTCACCTGAATAAGAGATTGTGCCGGTCTCAAGACAGATCAGAAAGGTAAATATTTGTGTAGGAACAAATTTTATACCATTAGGTGAGTGTATATAAGGTAGTAGGCATACTAACCATAATAAACTCTAGAATAGGTTCAATAAAACAAGAACAGCAAAATATTTTCATGTAAAAATAGGAGCGAAATTAGATGCATATGGTAAATAAAATAAATATTTTCTTTGAAAATTGCATGGAAATATGGAAAATTATGTACAATAATAAAGTACGATAATAGACATAGATTTTTTAATAAGACGATGATGCAGAATCTGAAAGGGAAAAATTTTGCCTTTAATCACCAGTTCCTGAGGAACGCCAGTCTTTTAAATCATAATACACTTCATGTCCAAGAACATGTGGCACACATGTAAGAATCTATGTCACTTCACCTTGGTAAAGAACAGTCTATTAGTGACACCAAGTGTCCCTTGAAATCACTATGTATCGCACTAGGGTCAACACAGGCACCAGTTTGAGTTAAAGTCCCGAAAAACTCACTGTCCTACGCAGCACTAAAAAGCCGGTTTCATCACGCTACCTGCTACCACCACGAATCTCTTGACTTCGTGCACCTGCTTCGAATAGTGTTTGAAGAAAACTCTAGGGGACTTCCTTGGAAGAAATTTAGGGAAGAGGCGACTTTCCAGGGATCATGACCTGCGGGTGTACTGTCAGGATCCACTCTGCGAATAAAGTAGGTGATTTTCGCTCTTAGTTGTTTTAGTGACAGGTCACTACCCGACGTTTCTCCTTTAAAAAGCTGTCCTCCGCCAAAGTCTGAAGTTCTTCGAAGATAGACCTTAAGACTCTCCACTGGGCATAGAGAGACATCTTCCTTCAGGGGGCAGATTCTCCAAGGGCCCCATCTTTTGGTGGGAAGTTCATTTTTAGTGAGAAACGTGGGGTCAGGGAAGAGGGTAAGTTCCCCCGTGTCGGCGAACTGTATCTGGCCCTCTTCTCTTGATAGTGCCACTATTTCACTGACTCTGGCTCCCAAGGCGAGAGCAAAAAGGAAGATTACTTTTTGAGTCAGGTCTTTCAGAGGGCAAGAATCGTTGTCCAGGCTAGAGGCAAAATGAAGCACCTTATCCAGGGACCAGGTGATGGGTTTCGGTGGAGGTGCTGGACGGAGTCTAGCACACGCCTTCGGGAGTTTATTGAAGATTTCGCTGGATAAATCTATTTGGAAGGCATATAGAAGTGGTCTGGTCAAGGCCGATTTGCAAGTGGAAATCGTATTGGCTGCTAAGCCTTGTCCATGAAGGTGAATAAAGAAGGACATGCAAAAATCTATGCAGATTTCCGTAGGATTTTTTGCCTTGACAAAGGATACCCACTTCTTCCAGGATGATTCATATTGCCTTCTGGTAGATTTCGTTTTGTATTCCTCTAGGAAGTCCAAACTTTTCTTCGAAATCCCAAACCTTTTCTTCACGGCTAGGGAGAGAAAATCATGAGATGAAGATCCTTGACTTTCTTTGATGAAGCGAAGACAGTCGACTTCTGCACCTGTTGGGAGAGAACTGGGCCCGGCAGGGGGATCAGCTTGGGCTGTAGCTCCAGGACTAGGGGGAACCAGTTGCTCCGGGGCCACTTGGGAACCACTAGGGCCGCTGTCCCTTTGAAGGTTCTAAGTTTGGAGAGGACTTTCAGCAGAAGGTTAGGTGGAGCGAACAGGTAAATCTTGGACCATCTGTTCCAGTCTAGGGACATGGCATCCACTGCTTCTGCTTTGGGGTCCTCGTAACGGGCCACATATCGAGGAAGTTGCTTGTTGTCGCTCGTCGCGAAGAGGTCGATCTGTAGTTCCGGGACTTGACGAGAGATGAAGGAGAATGATCTTGCGTCTAGGGACCATTCCGACTCTATGGGGCTTGTCCTTGATAGAGCGTCCGCCGTCACGTTGCGGAATCCTTGTAGGTGAACTGCAGACAGATGCCACTTCTTCCTGTCTGCCAGGCGGAAGATGGGTAATAGCACCTGATTTATGTGGGGCGATCTCGAGTCCTGACGATTGAGACATCTGACTACTACCTAGCTGTCCAGAGTTAGACGGATGTGTATCGAGGGACGTGGGGATAATTTCTTCAGGGTGAGAAGAGCCGCCATGGCCTCCAAGATGTTGATGTGAAATGTCTTAAATAGGGGAGACCATGTTCCTTGAACTTGCCGTTGATGGGAGTGACCCCCCCCCCCCCCCAACCCTCCAGAGAAGCGTCCGTGTGGATGTTGAGCGATGGTGGTGGAGGTTGGAGAGGGATGGATCTTTTCAAGGTCCTTGCTTCTGACCACGGGCTTAGCAGGGAGTGAAGCCTGTTCGGTAGGGGTCTCTTGAGATCTCTTCGAGCGACGGATACGTTTCGTCTCCAGACTCCTGAAGCAATCTTTAGCTGTGCTCGTAGCACTGGGTTTGTCACTGAGGCGAACTGTAGGGAGCCGAGAACTTGCTCCTGCTGTCATCTTGAGATCCGTTTGGATTTGAGAAGTCTTCTGACAGACCCTGCTATTTCTTTCCTTTTCTTCAGTGGAATGGAAAGGCGGTGTGACTGAAGATCCCAATGGATTCCTAACCATTGGAACTTCTGAGCTGGAGCGAGGTGAGACTTCTTGGTGTTTATTTTGAAACCCAGAAGTTCCAGGAACTGGGTCACTTTGCTGCAAGGTTTCAAACATTCTTCTGGCCAAGTCGACCAGATCAGCCAGTCGTCGAGGTAGGCCATCACTTGGACGCCCTGAAGGCGTAGCTGGTGGACGATTGTGTCTGCTAGCTTGGTGAAGATTCTCGGACCCATGTTGAGGGCTTGGCTCTAAAAGCGTAGCTTCTTCGATGGAGCCGGAATCCTAGGTAGGAGGAAGCGTGGTGGTTCATTGGGATGTGCCAGTAGGCATCCGCCAGGTCTATTGAGACCGTGTAGGCCTTGTGAGGCAGTAGGGCTCTTATTTGTTGAAGTGTCAGCATCTTGAATTTGTTGTTCGCAATGAACTTGTTGAGGGGTGACAAGTCGAGAATGACTCTGAGTTTGTCTGAGTCCTTCTTGGGAACACAAAACAGTCTTCCCTGGAACCTGGTGGACTTTACCCTCTTGATCACCTTCTTGTTCAAGAGTTCTAGGACATATTCTTCCAAGAGGGGTGTTGATGGCTGGAAGAATTGGTGGAAGGTTGGAAGTGGTTGTATCCAGCTCCAACCCAGTCCCTTCTTGATGATGCTGTGAGCCCAAGGATCGAAGGTCCAGCAATCCTGAAAGGGGCGGAGTCTTCCTCCCACCGGAAGCACTTCATTGCTTCTGGTTTCCCGAGGGTTTGCCACCTCGACTGTTAGCTCCCCTTCCTCCTCTGCCCCTGGAGGGAAGGCGCGAGGAGTCTCTGCCTGAGCCTCTACCTCTGGGACGAAAGTTAGAGGACTGTCGTTCGTAGGCAGGGGTGAAGACCGGTGATTGCGACACCACCGGTAGGGGGACCAACTGAAAGGTCTGTTGCGGCTGTGTGACCACTTGGGGAGTAGCGGGAGCCGGAAACTGGCGTTTTTGTTGACGTTGCTGGGGTCTAGGTTTGGAGGATTTCCTCTTAGGCTGAGGGTCTTCTTCCTGAGAGGATTTCCTCTTGCGGGACATGCCCCACTTATTGAGAAGGTTCTGATTCTCAGAAGCGGCTTTGTCAACGATCTCTTTCACCAGAGCAGATGGAAAGAGATGCTTACCCCAGATGTTGGAGGAGATTAGTTTCCGGGGTTCGTGTTTTACTGCCGCGTTGGCAGGTTCTTCGGGCCCTGATGAAGCTGTACAGGTCCTTCATCACAGTCACTAGGTGGCTCTTTGCAAGAATCATATAGAGATCTGGGACTCTAACGTCCCCGGCCATGACCTCGAGCTGAATTTGATGAGACAGGGAGGAAGCCAGTCTCTCCTTTGTCTCTTGCTCCCGACGAAGAAGGTGGTCATTCAGGTCTTCATTGAAGTGATGTCCAGACACGTCAGGTTCCAGCTTCCCGACCGTGAAGGTAAACTGGATGTCTTTCCAGAACCTGTCGTGGGGGGGAAGGGTGAGGGAGAGAGGCCTACACTCCTCCAGGGTAGGGCAGGGCTTTCCTTCCTCCACTGCCTTCATGACCGCATGGAAGACCTTTTCCACGAATGGAAAGGTCGCAGAAGAGGGAGCAAGAAAGGACGGGTGCTTCTTACTCAGAGCCGGCATTTTTGAGTTGGTGAAACCGCGACTCTTCAGGTATTCTGCCAGCATGGCTTGGGCTTTTGAGTGATCGAAAACGATCACCTCTTTGTGCTCAGTCTCCTCGTTGGAGGCCGGTTCGAACCTGAGTCGGACGTAACAGTCCGGGTAAGCCTCAAAGTTAGGGAAAAATTCCACTTCTTCCAAAAGGATAGACCCTAAATTGTCGTTGATGAAGATTTTGCCAGTTGTAATTGGCATATGCTCGGCGTACCTCTAGGGGTTAGACTCCGAGCAGGAGCGAAGGTCCTTAACCGAGATCTTCTTCGGTTGCATCCATCCCATCAAACGACTGGTGATTTCTGCAGAATGCTTATTAAGCATCTCGTCCATCAATGCCACCAATACCCGGATGACATCTTCGGTGGCGGGTAGCAGGGGCTGCGATGCAGCGGAGGTAGAAGGGACTGGCTCCTCGACCACTACAGGAGCTGCTGGAGGTGGAGGGGTAACCTCGCCTTCCGAATCAGGGTACTCCACCTGATCCTCTTCTTCCTCCAGATCCTCACCCATGAGGGTACTCTCGGTATTGTCGGACACGTCCGACATCTTCACCTCGTCTAAACGACACTTGCTAAGCGTAGTCTCGATGTCGGGCTCAACAGGCAGTTGAACCAAGGGGATCTGATCCTGGGGAATCACAGAATCTGCTAATGCTTTCGGGAAAAGCATGGCCCTCATCTTCTCCCTGGAGAGATACGGCCCGGTGGCGTTCTTCTGGAAACAGCACATCCACTTGCGCAGTTTCTCTCGAGCATTGGCCCTGGCCTCCGCGGACAGAGGGTTGTTGAACGCCTCATCAAGGAGGCCTTTGTAGATTGAGCAGGACTGTGGATCCCAATACTTTAAGTTGCCCTTCTTTGCAGTACAGGGGGCGTGGGTCCGGCAAGCCCTATGCCCGTAGAAGTCCGGGCGGCGAACCGCGCAGAAAGAGCTCTCACATTTCAGGTACTCCTCCTGTAAAAGAAAGAGAACATGAGTACATGGAAAACAGAGTCATGTCTTACATTACTCTTAAACTTAAGATTCATTGATCTGTAGCTCTGTGTTTTATGTGACCTCAGGATAGGTGAGCTAGAAAAGAAGTAGGAAGACACATACTTGTGAATCCCGTCAAGCCAGTTACCGTGACCTTTTCTGCCGACAATTCCTTAGGACCTGAGGTTCTAGGAGAGGGAATGGTATCCCTATGGGGGAGCCAGACTAGGCTTCCTTATAGAGGAATTGTCTACAGAGTGGAGAGGGTCTGAAAGCGTTCAGAATCTTAGAGAAAAGAGAGGGAAAATAGGAGAAACCCCCTTATATTTGGGTAGGTCCCGGCAAGAGACTGCACTGAGAAGCACAGAGTATGCTGGAAACATTGTACTGTCTTCAGGGTATGAAATAGCAAAGAAGATAAGTCTGGCCATATGGCTGTATAGGTCGACTGCCGGCATGGGGCCGGCAGCCGGGGGGAAGGGGTGCTTGTCCCTGGAAGCCGCCAGAGTGTTGCCGGCAAGCCGGCGGAAAGCCGGAGGCAAGCCGAAGGCCTGGTCCGACGGGGTGAATCCATCAAGGCTATACACTGAGGAGCAGAGAGGTAGGAAACACCTATAACGGGCGACCGCTGGCACGGCGGCAGGTCGGTGGCCTCTGGCAGCCGGCAGGCTGTCAGCGTTGGTGAACCTAGCTGGGTACATAAGATGGAAGGTTGTCTGAGAAGTCGGCGGCAGCGGCGGCAAGGGGCGGCACCCGCCGGCAGCCGGCCGGCTGTCGCCTTAGGTAGTCCTCAGATAGGAACATCCTATGAAGAAGGAAGGTCACCTGGGGTGCTGGCGGCTAGCGAGGGCAAGGGGCGGCGGCCCCCGGCAGCCGGCAGGTTGTTGCCTTAGGTAATCCTCAGGTAGGAACGTCCTATGAAGTAGGAAAGTCACCTGGCGTTCCGGCGGCTAGCGCCAGCAGGCGGAAGCGGCAGTGGACCAGCACCATGATAGAAGAGAGAAAGATAAGGAGGGAAGGGGGAAGGGTAATGTCCGATACCCAACCGGCTTCCCTCCGGAAGGAGTGTACTCATGATAGGAGGGAATATGCCTATCACCCGGCGGCAGGGAGCCGGCAGACGGCTGGGTGCCTAAGGTAATCCAAGGGAGGATCAGAGGACACTCTAAAAGGGGGGTGGGGGTGGGGGGAGGGTGATCTTCTGCCGGCAGGACGGCTGCTAACACTACCCCATAGTTCGACTATGAGGGGGAAGTGTAGCAGAGCGGCCAGCCAAGCAGGAGAGCACAGCTTAACCTACAATTCTCCCTGAGGGGGAATGGTAGGACAGCGGACAGGGGTGTGAAGGCAAGCCGACACAAAGGGATAGAGTAGGGGTAGGGGACTAAGGGGGCAAAAGGGGTCGTGACCCTAAAGCTCCCAAGGAGTGGGAGAATCTGTTCGATGCTATACTACCCAGGCAGGAGAGAAGCGCTCTCCAACCCTAGGGTAGGTTAGCTCAGAGTAGGAACAAAACTGGTGTACTGTCCTAAACTATAATAAAACAGAATCCCCCAAGGCCTAACCTAAACCAGGAGATCTCCTCCTAGATTAGGGAGGGCTGGGGAGACGTATCGCTAGGCTACAGGAGGAAGGGACATATCCCAACCAAGAGCAGTCTAGGGGGAAAGGCAGGGCCCTTCCACCTTCAGTCTCAGTCGATACCTAAAGGGAAAGGCGTTCCCTAAGGGTGGACTGGGATGAACGATAGGTACTCTGGGATTCTGTCCGAAATCCCCCCATAAACTATGGTAGGGAAGAGGGAAGAACGACCTAGCCTAACCTACCCGAAATTTTTTGGGTAAGGGGCTAAGAATAGCAAGGCTACCCAGAAGGAGGTTACCCTAAGGTAAAAGGGGAGATAAGGAAGCATACAAGGGTCCCAACGTTGGGTTAGGTGTGACATGGATGGACCAGGCACGGTCCCTTGTATGGTCCCTAGAAGGCGAAAGATATGTGCAACACTGAATCTTGTATATGTTTAAAAAAGCCTATATCTTCATTAATATAACACTAGGAACACTTATTATATCATGCAGAAGCAAACATGAACACTAGGCTGCGGCCTATGCAAGGCTGAAAGACTAGTATGGGGTCAGCTAACTAAGAGTGCCGAAGAATACCATCAGCATAATATAACTTATTCCCGGTAATGAAGACTAAATAACTAATGATATTTAATTAGTTATAAGGCCGGGAAGGCTGTTCTGGCTAACTAAATAACGCATGCAAAGCGAACAGCTGCGCCGTAAAATGGCGCCTCCGGGCAAGGCACAGCTCGGCCACAAAACACAGGATTTTAGCGTAAAAAACCGTTACTCTACGGCCAGAGCTTATTTAAACAATACAAGAACCTGGTACTCAACTTTCCAGAAGAAGGCGATGCAGAAGGTTGAGACATAGCGAAAGATGCACAAGATTAAGGTTGATCACTAGGAACAAACAAGCTGAGCGGTGAGCTACCTAGAAAGGAATGAGGACGGACGTGACGTCACACAGTATGGGGGACGGTTTGTTTACGTTGCGAGTACCGTAACAGTAACGAAGGTAGGGTAACTTTGGAACGGCATCTCAGTTACCTCGCCACCTTTCCCCCTCTAAGCGTAAACGCTAGGTGGGGTGCAGATGGCCATGTGACGTGTTAATGCATGCGTCCCCTGTTGATATACGATATTCTAAAGGGAAACCTTTAAAGTACTCGCGCCAGAAGTTAGAATTCTATGAAAACCTTTAGTTCAATTCTCTGGGAATATTATGGTAGTCATATATATCCAAAGGAAGCTACTGAAGGAACCTTCCATCAGGACGACATGGCTTGAGCCCAAAAACCCCTTGTATACTCTCTAGAAGGAGGAAAAACTCATATGCAATCACTGAATCTTATATGTATAATTGCCTAATATCTTCATTTAATAAAATAACACCAGGAACATATATTATATCATGCATGAAAGTAAACTAAAGCGCCTAGGCTAGTATGCCTAGGCGACTAGCCTAGCATCTCTAGCGTCATAAATTCGGCTACCTACACTCCCCGAAATTAAAGAATACTATCGGCATAATATAACTAATTCCTAGCAATGAAGACTAAATAAGTAATACTGATAATTAGTTAAGAAACCGGGATAGTCGTTCTGACTAACTAAATAAAGCATGCGATGCGAAAGACAGTATCAGAGACACCTTCGGTTAGGCAATAGCTCCGCCACAAAACACAGTATTTTTGTCATAGAAAAGCGTTACCTTACGGCCAGAGCTAATTTATACAGTATAAGAATTAAATACTCAACTTTCCTGAGACAGAAGAAGCTGAAGATTGCGACATGGCTGCAGTAAATAGCGAAACAACTGGGAAAAACACCTGGTCAAACAAGCTACTACAAAAGGAATGGAGTTCGAGGGCGGTGATGACGTCAGCCAAGATGGCAGCCAGGATGGCGTTGCTTATGACATCATCCGAGTACCCATAACAGTAACGGAGGAGGAGAACTTTGTAACGGCTCCTCCCATATCTTCCCACCAACTTCCCCCTCGAAGCGTAAACTCTATGTGGGGGGCAGATAGTTATGTGGCGTTTAAAGAATACCTCCCCAGTTATTATGCGATATCCTAAAGGGAAACCTTAAGGGTACTCGCGCCAGAAGTTAGAATTCTGGAAACCTTTAGTTTAATTCTCTGGGAATATCCACTGTAGTCTTATACCCCCTTAGGAATTTACTAAAGGAACCTTCCATCAGGACGACATGGCCTGAGCCCAAAAATGTATTTTCGAGAATACCAACATATCATTAAACACCACCAAGAAAAATCGGCGACATCAGATGGAATCCACTGGATAATTACTGATAATTATTAACTCATTTACAGGTGAGCGATAAGCTGAAATCATCAGACAACATACAACCTACATTACACTGGCGACGACCAGGAGGACGAATACACGCAGAGGAAACATTACAAGAGAAGCAGAAGAAACATTGGGGCCTTTGTAGATCAGTGGCCAGAAGCGGAAGAAGAAGCTAATGAAGATTTCCCATGCAGCCAACTAACCCGAATTTCATCAATCACAAGCAAACAGAAGGAAAACAAAGTGAATTTTAAAATTGGGTAGGATACTGAAAAGGTAGGAAGTTACAAGGTGACTTTAGAACAGTAGCTTAACCTAATCTAGGTATCAAGGTAAACACTCAAAATGCCTTTTGACATTGAACATCCTGAATGATTTAGCATCACAGCTGAACCCAATTCTGTTGCAACACGATGGCAACAATGGTGTGAGGAATTTAAGATTTACTTAGAAGCATTAGGGAATATGAAGGATCCCCAAAAGAAGGCATTATTACTTCATACAGCAGGTAGAGAAGTTCGGGAAGTGTTTAAGACATTGCAGCCTACAGATGACCCAAGTGAAGTTACAATTAAGGCTATTATCACATATTTTGCTCCTCAGGTCAATGAATTTTATGAAATGTATCAATTTACAGACAGGCATATCAGAGAGAAAATGATAGTTTAGATGCATTTGTGACTAGACTAAAGAATTTAAATTTCTAGATTTAGAAAATTTTATCATAGATCAAGTTATTGCACACTGCACATCACAATAGCTAAGAAAGAAATTATTGCAAGATAAAAATTTAACATTAGAAAAGGTATTGATAACCGGCAGAGCTTTAGAAACATCAAATAGGCAAAGTAACATAATAGGTATTACTACAAGCAATAGAATGGAAAATTCTAAAAAGAGTACAATAGGTTCCAAATGGAAAAACAGTGCGAATCGGAGAAGGAATATGTCAAAGCCTAGTCATAGAAAAGTGCCTAACACTAATGTTCATAAATATCAGAATCAGGCCTATACCCAGAAACAACAGGAAAAACCAAGGTGTTATAGGTGTGGTAAAACTGATCATCTTGCATATGAAGCAGAGAAATGCCCTGCTACTGGACAAACATGCAAGAATTGTAGAAAGATTGGTCATTTTGCAACTGCTTGTAGATTCCCTAAACCGTACACAAAGAAAATAAATGCTACAGTTGATACTATTGGTCAAGAGAATAATGCGAAAAATGTTCATGATAGTCAGGTTAGGTCAGAAACTGATTTTGTGGTTCGCATAAATTCTGTCAATAAAAATGCAAAGAAATATATCGTGGTAGAGGTAATCATAAATGGTAAACCTATTTGGATGCAAGTTGACTCAGCAGCCGATGTATCAATTATGTCTAAGAAAACAGCTAAAAGCACTCCTATTTTGTTATTAGAAGATACAAATAGAGTTTTGAAAGGTTATAATGGTTTTGATAAATAGGTGCTTCGAACGTAGAAGTACAGTACAAAGAACAGAAATTAGAGAGAATGCCATTAACAGTAGTAAAATATAAAGTACAAACTTTGCTAGGCATAGATTGGCTACAGTATTTGAAGATAGATTGGCCTAGTATTTTAAAGGTTACAGGTAGACAAGATGAACACAAAAATGAAATGTCTGTGGATAATATTATATCAGAGTTTCAAGACGTATTTGGAGATAAAGTAGGTACAATGAAGAACGCAAAGGCAATTTTAGTTTTGAAACCTGAGAGTGCTCCTAGATTTTGTGCTCCCAGACCAGTACCGTATGCATTGAAAAGTGCAGTTGAAACAGAAATCAGGAGATTAGAAAATGAATGTTCCTGGGAAAAGGTTACATATTCAAATTGGGCTACTCCATTAGTACCTATTGTGAAGGAAAGTGGACAGGTTAGGTTATGTGGAGATTACAAAACGGATTTTGAGCGAAGCGAAAAATCTATTTTTGGGTGAGATAACCATGTCATCCAGATGGAAGGTTCCTTCAGTAGCTTCCTAGGGTATATTTAACTACAGTGGATATTCCCAGAGAATTAAACTAAAGGTTATCACAGAATTCTAACTTCTGGTGCGAGTACCCTAAAGGTTTCCCTCTAGGATATCGTATATCAACAGGGGACGCATGTATGAACACGCCACATAGCTATCTGCACCCCATATAGAGTTAACACTTCGATATGGAAAGGTGGCTGAGTAACTGAGGAGCCGTTCCAAAGTTACTCTCATCCGTGGCTAATTTTGGTACTCGAGACGTAAACAAACGGGCGCCATTGCTAAATGACGTCACGTCCGGCCTCATCCTGAGCTCAGCTCCTACCAATATCCGCGATACAGTAGGTCAGGGAGGGGCCTGAAAGGCTGAACTAGAATAGACGGGAGGGTCCATCAGGACGACATGGCTATCTCACCCAAAAATAGATTTTTCGCTTCGCTCAAAATCTGTTTTTTGGGCTCAAGCCATGTCGTCCTGATGGAAGTGTACCAGAGAATTAATGTATCGTGGATTTTTTCCCCTTTAATCCAAGTGCCAAGGGCTTCGAACAGTATTATAGTACATGTCCTTACCAGAGATTCTATGATGAACTGGTTTCCTGCCCCCCTGGCAGGGAAGTCCTGGTGGACAATAGGAACATCTCGAAGCGATCATTGAAGAACTACTCACCCGGTGGAGAGATCATGCTGGTCTCGGAGACAGGACAAAGGTTAATATTCGAGTAGGAATATTATCAAAGCATAAGTAAGTATATAACATAATTACTACTCACCTGGTGGAGAGATCATGCTGGTCTCGGAGACAGGACAAAGGTTAATATTCGAGTAGGAATATTATCATGGCATAAATGAGTATATAACATAATTACTTATATCATTCTTTAGATCATACATTAAAGAGGTAAATGAAACTATAAAAATCATATATTTCTTAATAAGGAATAGGAGCGAAAGGAGACGCTCATGGTAATAAAATAGACATTTTATTTTTAAGATTGCAGATCATTAGGGAAGTAATTACAATAATGATTATAAAATTTATTTACAGTAATAATGAATAATGTACATAGAAATGAAAGACGGTGATCTTGAGTCGGAAAAGAAAAGTTTGCTTTTTAGAAACACAAGTTCCCAGAGGAACGCCAGTCTTTTAAAGTTCAAAAGAAAAACACTGGGGCACGCATGTAAATTTCTATGACATTTCACCTTGGTAAAGAACAGTCTATTAGAAACACAAAGTGTCCATTAAATCACTATGTATCACGATAGGGTCAACACAGGCACCCGTAGAGTTAGAGTCCCAAGTAACTCACTGTTCTATGCAGATTTAAGCAGCAGGTTTCATAACACTACCTGCAGCTACCACGAAATGTTTCACTTCGTGCACTTGTTTTGCGTAGTGCTTGAAGAAAACGCGCGATGATTTCCAGCCTGTAAAGCTCTTGAGGCTTTCAAAATCCATACTCTGGAAGAAATTCAGAGAAGAAGCGACTTTCCTAGGATCGTGACCTGCGGGTATACTGTCAGGATCCGCTCTGCGAATGAAGTAGGTGATTTTCGCTCTTAGTTGTTTCAGTGACAGGTCGCTACCCGATGTTTCTCCTTTGAAGAGTTGTCCTCCACCGAAGTCTGAAGTTCTTCGAAGATAGACCTTAAGACTCTCCACTGGGCATAGAGAGACATCTTCCTTCAGGGGGCAGATTCTCCAAGGGCCCCATCTCTTGGTGGATAGTTCATTCTTGGCGACAAACGTCGGATCGGGGAAGAGGGTAAGATCTCCTGTCTCGGCGAACAGGATATGACCCTTTTCTCTTGATAATGCCACTATTTCACTGACTCGGGCTCATGAGGCGAGAGCAAAAAGGAAGATAAATTTTTGAGTCAGGTCTTTCAGAGGGCACGAATCGTTGTCCAGGCTAGAAGCAAAATGGAGCACCTTGTCCAGGGGCCAGGAGATAGGTTTTGGTGGAGGTGCTTGGCGTAGTTTAGCGCATGCCTTTGGCAGTTTATTGAAGATATCACTGGACAGATCAATCTGGAAGGCAAATAGGAGTGGTCTAGTCAAGGCCGATTAACAAGTGGAAATCGTATTGGCCGCTAAGCCTTGTCCATGAAGGTGAATAAAGAAGGACATGCAAAAATCAATGGTGATTTCCGTAGGATTTTTTGCCTTGACGAAGGAAACCCACTTTTTCCAGGAAGATTCGTACTGCCTTCTGGTAGAGTCTGTCTTGTACTCCTCGAGGAAGTCTAAGCTTTTCTTCGAGATCCCAAACCTTTTCTTTGCGGCTAAGGAGAGAAAATCATGAGATGAAGGTCCCTGACATTCAGTGATGAAGCGAAGACAGTCGACTTCTGTACTTGTTTTGAGAGAGGACTGGGCCCGGGAGGGGGATCAGCGTGGGCTGCAGCTCCAGGACCAGGGGATACCAATTGCTCCAGGGGCACTTGGGAGCCACTAGGGCCGCTGTCCCTTTGAAGGTTCTCAGTTTGGATAGGACTTTCAGCCGAAGGTTGGGAGGAGGGAACAGGTAGATCTTGGACCATCTGTTCCAATCCAGGGACATGGCATCCACCGCTTCTGCCTTGGGGTCCTCGTACCGGGCCACATATCGAGGAAGTTGATTGTTGTCGCTCGTCGCGAAGAGATCGATCTGAAGTTCCGGGACTTGATGAGAGATGAAGGAGAATGATCTTGCGTCTAGAGACCATTCCGACTCTATTGGGCTTGTCCTTGATAGAGCGTCTGCTGTCACGTTGCGGAATCCTTGTAGGTGAACTGCAGACAGGTGCCATTTTTTCCTTTCTGCCAAACAAAAGATAGGGAGAAGTACCTGATTTATCTGGGGCGATTTCAAGCCCTGACGATTGAGACATCTGACTACCACCGAGTTGTCCAGAGTCAGACGGATGTGGATCGAGGGAGGCGGGGAGAGTTTCTTCAGGGTGAGAAGAACCGCCATGGCCTCCAAGATGTTGATGTGAAACGTCTTGAATAGGGGAGACCATGTTCCTTGAACCTGCTGTTGATGGGAGTGACCTCCCCAACCCTCCAGTGAAGCGTCCGTGTGGATGTTGATCGATGGAGGAGGGTGTTGAAGAGGGATGGACCTTTTCAGGGCCTTTGCTTCTGACCACGGCTTTAAAAGTAAGCGAAGTCTGTTCGAAAGCCGTCTCTTGAGGTCTCTTCGAGCGATGGATGCAAATCGTCTCCAGACTCCCGCGGCATCCTTTAGCTGTGCGCGAAGCACTGGGTTTGTCACTGAGGCGAACTGTAGAGGGCCGAGAACTAGTTCCTGTTGGCGTCTTGAGATCCGTTTGGATTTTAAAAGCCTTCTGACAGACCCTGCTATTTCCTTCCTTTTCTTCTGTGGAATGGAAAGGCGGTGTGACTGAAGGTCCCAATGGATTCCCAACCATTGGAACTTCTGAGCTGGAGAGAGGCAAGATTTCTCGGTGTTTATCTTGAAACCCAGATGCTCTAGGAACTGGGTGACTTTGTTGCAGGCTCTCAGACAACCTTCGGGCGATGTCGACCAGACTAGCCAGTCGTCTAGGTAGGCCATCACTTGGACGCCCTGAAGACGTAGCTGTTGGACGATTGCGTCTGCCAGCTTGGTGAAGATTCGTGGAGCCACGTTGAGCCCGAAGGGCATGGCCCTGAAGGCGTAACTTTTCCTTTGGAGTCGAAATCCTAGGTAGGATGAAGCGTAGTGATTCATTGGAATGTGCCAGTAGGTATCCGCCAGGTCTATGGAGACCGTGTAGGCCCTGTGAGGCAGAAGGGTCCTTATCTGTTGCAGAGTCAGCATCTTGAATTTGTTGTTCGCAATGAACTTGTTGAGAGGGGATAAGTATAGAATGACACTGAGTTTGACTGAGTCTTTCTTGGGAAAACAAAAGTCTCCCTTGGAACCTGGTTGACTTTACCCTCCTGATCACCTTCTTGTTCAAGAGTTCCAGGACATATTCTTCCAGGAGGGGGGTTGACTGTTGGAAGAATTGCTGGTTGAATCCAGCTCCATCCCAGTCCTTTCTTGGCGATGCTGTGTGCCCAAGGATCGAAGGTCCAACGATCCTGGAATTGGCGGAGTCTTCCTCCCACCGGAAGCACTTCATTGCTTCTGGTGTCCCGAGGGTTTGCCACCTCGGCCGCTAGCTCCCCTTCCTCCTCTGCCTCTGGAGGGACGGCGAGAAGAATCTCTGCCAGAGCCTCTGCTGGAGCCCCTACCTTTGGGACGAAAGGTAGTAGAATGTTGCTCATAGGCAGGGGTGAAGACCGGTGACTGCGGCACCACCGGCTGGGGGACCAGTTGAAAGGTCTGCTGTGGCTGTGTGGCCACTTGGGGAGTAGCGGGACCCGGAAACTGACGTCTTGGTTGACGTTGCTGGGGTCTAGGTTTTGAGGATTTCCTCTTAGGCTGAGGGCCATCGTCCTGAGAGGACTTCCTTTTTCGGGACATGCCCCACTTGTGGAGAAGGTTCCAGTTCTCCGTGGCAGCTTTGTCCACTATCTCTTTCACCAAGGCAGACGGGAAGAGATGTTTGCCCCAGATGTTGGAGGAAATCAGTCTCCGGGGTTCGTGTTTCACCGTTGCACTGGCGAATACGAATTCCCTACAGGGTCTGCGAGCCGTAGCGAAAATGTACAGATCCTTGGTCACAGTCGCCAGGTGTGACTTAGCAAGGACCATGTAAAAGTCCGGGACTCTGGTGTCCCCGGCCATGAGTTCTAGCTGTACCTGATGTGACAGCGAAGCGGTGAGTCTCTCCTTAGTATCCTGTTCCCTAAGGAGATGATCATTCAGTCGTGGGAGGTCCTCGTTGAACTGACGACCAGCCACATCAGGTTCTAGTTTCCCTACCGTGAAAGTAAGCTGGACGTCTTTCCAGTACCTGTTATCGGGGGGAAGAGTGAGGGAGAAGGGTCTGCACTCCTCCAGTGCAGGGCAAGGCTTCCCTTCCTCCACAGCCATCATGACCGCTTGGAAAGCCTTTTCAGCGAAGGGGAAGGTCGCAGTAGCTGGAGCAACAAAGGTTGGATGCTTCTTGCTCAGGGCTGGCATCTTGGTGTTTGTGAAACTCCGACACTCCACTGCTTGAGCTAGCATAGCTTGGGCCTTCGCGAGATCGAACACTATCACTTCCTTAGGTTCGGTCTCTTGTTTTGAGGCTGGTTTGGACCTGAGCCGGACGTAACAGTCCGGATAAGCCTCAAAGTTCGGGAAAAACTCCACTTCTTCCAGAAGAATAGAGCCAACCCTTTCACTAATGAAGATTTTGCCAGTAGTGATTGCCATATGCTCGGCGTATCTCCAAGGGTTAGCTTCCAAGCAGGTGGGGAGGTCCTTAACCAAAATCTTTTGCGGTTGTTTGAAACCGACGAGAGTTGTCCGGAATTGTTCCTGGGTCTCTCTCAGCTTCTTGTCCATGAGGGCTTCAACCATTCTGAAGACCTCTTGAGTGGCCAATGGAAGAGGATCCGGGGTGGCGGAAGTCGAAGGAACAGGTTCCTCGGATGGCACTGGAGTTGCTGGGGGAGCTGGAGCGACCTTGTTCTCCGAGTCAGGTTATTCCACCTGATCTTCCTCATAGTCGAGCTCTTCACCCATGAGGTTCTTCTCCGCTTCTTCTGACACCTCCGACATACGTTCCACGTTGTCGGAATCAAGATGGCACTCACGCATGGACTGTGCCATGACGATGTCGGGTTTGACCACTATTTGGACAGTGGGAATTTGTTCTCGAGGGATCACCGAGTCCTTGGATGCTTTCGGAAAAAGCAAAGCCCTCAAATCTTCATTGGAAAGATACGGTCCAGAGGCGTTCTTTTGGAAGCCTCGCACCCATTTGCGCAGCTTCTCTCTAGCGATGTCCCTTACCTCCGTGGTAGGAGGATCGTTGAACTCCTCGTCAAGAAGACTCTTGCAGACTGATCAGTTCTGCGGATCCCAGAATTTAAGGTCGCCTTTCTTGGCGGCGCAGGGGGCATGGGTCCGGCACGCTTTGTACCCGTAGAAGTCCGGGCGTTTAACTCCACAGAAGTTGCTTTCACACTTCACATACTCCTCCTGTAAAAGAAAGAGATCATGAGTACATGGAAGGCAAAAGAATGACTTACATTACTCTAGACTTAAGAATAACTTAATCTATAATAGCATATTAATGTTCAAGATTGATGAGCAGGAAGGGAAGTAGATAGACACATACTTGTGAATCCCGCCCAGCCGGTTACCGTAACCTTATCCGTAGACAATTCCTTAGGACCCGAGGGTCTCAAATGAGGGAAAATCCGTATGGATGAGCCAAGCTAGGCTTCCTAAAAAGGAATTGTCTGCAGAGTGTAAAAGGATCTGAGACCACTCAGAGCCTTGAGGGAGAGGGGAAAATAGGATAAACCCCTTAGTAATATGTAGGTTCCAGCAAGCGACTGCACTGAGATGCACAGAATATGCTGGAAATGTTGTAATGTGCAATGAAACAGCATAGCCACTATATTAGTTGGTATAGAGATACCTATATGGAGGTGGCCAGGCTATCTGGCTGCATCAGATTGACTGCCGGCATGGTGCCGGCAGTCAAGGAAAGGGTAGCCTACATGTCCCTTAGCGCCTCATTAGGGGGCGCCGGCAGACCGACGGCACGCCGGAGACCGGTCCTGCAGGGTGGAAAACATCAAGGAGGACACACTGAGCAACCGAGATGGACAATACCACAGTGGCGACCGCCGGCACAGCGGCGGATCGCCGGCAGAGGCGGTGGGCTCCGTCAGACAGAGGCTGACGGCATGGTGAACCTTAGTTCAATTCATAAGATATATATATATATAAAGGGCGGATACCTAGACTGCCGGCAATTAATGCCGGCAGGTGGGCGGCAGTCTCCGGCAGGCGGCCGGCTGTCGCTAGGTAAATATAAGGGGTGGGACGTCGGCGGAATGTCGACGGAAGGCGACAGCCTCCGGCAGGCGGTAGGCTGACGTCGTAGAGGGGAGGTATCTTATGAATAGAGGTCACCTGAGGTAGTGGCAGTTATCGCCGGCAGTAGAGGCGGCAAGGGACCGGCACCATGATAGAGAGAGAGAGAAAGGTAAGGAGGGATGGGAGGGGTAATATCCTATACCCCTCCGGCATCCCTCCGGAGAGAGTGCACTCATGATAGGGGTAGGTGCTCCTAACATCCGGCGGCAGTGGGCCGGCAAACGGCCGGGAGCCTGAGGTAACCCAAGGGAGGGATAGAGAGCACTCAAAGAGGGGGAATCCTCCGCCGGCAACCACCCTTATAGAACGCTGTGAAGGGTATGTGTACCAGAGCGGCCAGCTCAGCAGGAGAACAAGGATAGCCCTACCACTCCACCCAAGGGAGGAGTTGTAGGACCGAGGACAGGGGTGTGTAGGCAGGCCTACACCCAAGGGATAGAGTGGGGAGGGAGAAGTAAGGGTCTTTGTAAATGGGTAGACTCTGTATGAGAGAGGCCACCAAGGCAAGGGAGAACACTCCCTAACATAGGATAGGTAGCCCAGATCAGGTACAGTACTAATGTACTGTCCTAAACTATAATAAGCCAGAGTCTGCCCCCAGAGCTTAACCTAGATTAGGAGGACCAACTCCTAGGCTAGGAAGGCCTGGAAAGACACATCGCTAGTTGCAGGGAGGAAGGAGTAACCCAACCAAGTGCAACTGGAGAAGGGCAGAGCCCTTCCTAATGTCTCAGGCGCGACCCTAAGGGGGATTCATCCCCTTAGGGTAGGCTGAGAAGCGATAAATACTCTGGGTGAAGACAAGATTCTCCCTATTATAGAATAAGGGAAAAGTAAGGCTACCCAGAGGGAATTACCCGTAGGTAAGGGGAATAGGAAGCATACAAGGGTTCCTACATTAGGTTAGGAGGGGGTTGGTACACAAACCAACTCAGTCCCTTGTATGGTCCCCAAAGGCAAAAACACTTACATCACAGTAACTAGTATGTTTAATAATGCCAAAATCTTCATAACTTAACTTAGGAACACTGATATATATCATGCATTAAAGTGAGCACTAGGCTGTCAAGCCTAGGGGCTAGGCTAGCTATCTAGTATGGGGTCGATCAACGACCGTAGTCTAACGAGCGCTAAAACACGATATAATGATTTCCTAGCTATGAAGACTAAATAACTAATAATATTAATTAGTTAAAGGACCGGAGAAGGCTGTTCTGGCTAACTAAATAAAGCATGCAACGTGAACAGCGACGCCGTCATGGCGCGTCCGGTATCGGCACAGCTCCGCCACAAAACACAATATTTTAGGAAAAATAGAAGTTACTTTACGGCCAGAGCTTATTTAAACAATACTAGGACCTGGTACTCAACTTTCCAGAAGAAGGCGAGGCTGAAGGCTTTGACATAACGGCGATGTAAGCAGATAAAAGAGGCACTTGGGAAAGATCCGACTTAGCGTAGGAGCTACAGGCGAAAGGATGGGGACGGACGTGACGTCATTTAGCAATGGCGCCCGTTTGTTTACGTCTCGAGTACCAAAAGTAGCCACGGACGAGAGTAACTTTGGAACGGCTCCTCAGTTACTCAACCACCTTTCCATATCGAAGTGTTAACTCTATATGGGGTGCAGATAGCTATGTGGCGTGTTCATACATGCGTCCCCTGTTGATATACGATATCCTAGAGGGAAACCTTTAGGGCACTCGCACCAGAAGTTAGAATTCTGTGATAACCTTTAGTTTAATTCTCTGGGAATATCCACTGTAGTTAAATATACCCTAGGAAGCTACTGAAGGAACCTTCCATCAGGACGACATGGCTTGAGCCCAAAAAGTAGCGTTGAATCCACAACTGCAAGTAGCTCAACATCCATTACCAAATCCAAAAGACATGTTTGCAACTATGTCAGGATGCAGTGTTTTTTCTAAGTTAGATTTAAGACAAGCATTTCAAAAGCTTCCCATGGATGAAAGTTCACAAGAGTTATGTACAGTAAATACATCCTTAGATTTGTTTAGGCCAAAGAGATTACCTTATGGAGTTGCAAGTAGTCCAGCTATATGGCAACAAACCATGGATAAGATTTTTTTCAGGAATGCAAGGAGTATTCATTTTTATAGATGATATTTTAATTGCTGGTAAAGACACACGAGAACATAGAGAAAGATTGCGAACAGTTCTCAAGAGGTTGAAGGAACATAATATTAGAGTAAATAAGAGGAAATGTATTTTAGAAGTTGATTCAGTGGATTACTTAGGTTTTGTAATTAATGGTAAGGGTATTCACAAAACTAAAGAGAAGATTAAAGCTGTACAATCAACAAAAGTGCCAGAAAATTTTAAGCAATTACAACCATTTTTAGGTTTAGTAACATTTTACGGGAATTTCATTCAGAATTTGTCTACAATTGCACATCCATTGTATAATTTGTTGAATAAGGGTGTAGAATGGAAGTGGACAAAAGAGTGTCAGGAATCTTTTGAAAGAATCAAACAGGAAATAGCATCACCTATATTGCTAGTACATTATCAAATGGATTTACCAGTTAAATTAGTATGTGATGCATCAAACATAGGTTTAGGTGCAGTATTATCTCATGTAATGCCAGATGAAACAGAAAAGCCAATTGCATTCACTTCTAGAGTATTGAATAAGGCAGAAGGGAATTACTCTCAAATAGAAAAAGAAGGTTTAGCATTAGTGTATGGAGTTAAGAAATTTCATATGTATCTTTATGGTAGGAAAAAGTTCACACTTGTTACAGATCATGAAC
Organism: Palaemon carinicauda; assembly: GCF_036898095.1. NCBI lineage: Eukaryota > Metazoa > Arthropoda > Malacostraca > Decapoda > Palaemonidae > Palaemon > Palaemon carinicauda. The sequence continues at coordinate 118,351,422 of NC_090726.1, read as the reverse complement.
CTTTATTAACAATATTGGTTCCAAAAGCAAGTTTACCTACATTGGTAGCTGCAAGACTACAACGTTGGGCAATTACGTTAGCCGCGTACCACCATGATATAGAATACTGTCCAACATCAAAGATGGGTAATGCAGATGCTTTATCTAGATTACCAGTAGACAAAGCTCCAGAAGAGTATGATGAGAGTATTCTGTTAATTTTTGTATATGATGTACCCATTGTTATTATTATCATTAATATTACTAGTCAAGTTACAACCCTAGTTGGAAAAGCTAGATGCTATAAGCCCAAGGGCTCCAATAGGGAAAAATAGCCCAGTGAGGAAAGGAAATAAGTAAATAAATAAATCATGAGAATAAGTTAACAATATAGGCTATCATTCTAAAAACAGTAACAGCGTCAAAACAGATATGTCCTATATAAACTAATAACAACGTCAAAAACAGTTATGTCATATATAAACTATAAAAAGACTCATATCGGCCTGGTCAACATAAAAACATTTGCTCTAACTTTGAACTTTTGAAGTTCTACTGATTCAACTACCCAATTAGGAACATCATTCCACAACTTGGTAACAGCTGGGATAAAACTTCTAGAATAATGTGTAGTATTGAGCCTCATGATGGAGAAGGTCTGGCTATTAGAATTAACTGCCTGCCTAGTATTACAAACAGGATAGAATTGTCCAGGGAGATCTGAATGTAAAGGATGGTCAAAGTTATGAAAAATCTTATGCAACATGCATAATGAACTAATTGAACGACTGTGCCAAAGATTAATATCTAGATCAGGAATAAGAAATATAATAGACCGTAGGTTTCTGTCCAACAAATTAAGATGAGAATCAGCGGCTGAACACCAGACAGGAGAGCAATACTCAAAACAAGGTAGAATGAAAGAATTAAAATACTTCTTCAGAATAGATTGATCACCAAAAATCTTGTAAGACTTTCTCAATAAGCCAAATTTTTTGTGCAATTGAAGAAGACACAGACCTAATATGTTTCTCAAAAGATGTAGCACACAGTACCAAGAGAGACCCAATACTTAGTAAGGTTTTAGGGAGTTTAATGACAGGTAGGGACTTATGTGGAAAAGAGGAAAATTGTAAACCCTATAAGGATATATGGTATGAACTGAGTGTAACACAAGGAATAGGGATAAGAGGCTCAATGGTAGTTATTCCTAATTCACTGAGGAATAAGGTTTTGTCTGAAATACATGCTGATCACCAAGGTATTGTAAGATCAAAGTCAATCGCAAGAACTTTTGTATGGTGGCCAGGTGTAGATAAAGATGTGGAATCTTATATAAGGAATTGCATGAATTGTGTTATGCAACAGAACAATCCTCAATTTACTAGAATGTACCCGTGGGAGTTACCCAGGTATCCATGGCAAAGAGTGCATATAGAGTTTGCAGGTCCTTTTTTAAATTATTTGTTTTTGATAGTAGTAGATGCTTACAGTAAGTGGCCAGAATCCATCCCTATGAAGACAACAATGTCTTATGCCACAATAAAAGAGTTA
>NC_090726.1:118329889-118347389 GCF_036898095.1 Palaemon carinicauda | reverse complement strand
TATATATATATATATATATATATATATATATATATATATATATATATATATATATATATATATATATATATATATATATATATATATATATATATATATATATATATATATATATATCCAAAGATCTCTTATGTACACTCAAAAACAAACTGGGTAATTAATATTAAGAACTATCAAAAAGAATCTCTAACTTTGATTCTGAAACAGGGATACGAGAGAGTTCTGTAAGAAACACTGGTGAACGAAATATACAACCATTACAAAAATAAATATTTTCTATAAAAATTACAACAGTTTGAAAGAATTTACACCAAAAATAAATCACTCAAACTATTAAATATGAACAAAACCTAAATTGAAATAATAAAACATTACGCTCTGAAAATTATACAATTACTTGTTTCACTGGAAATTAAATTTTTACACAAATATTTAATCCTGATAATTAATGAAAATAGTTAACCTTTAACACTCTAATGATTAAACTCTTACAGAAATTACATAAAGTAACTGATAAACTTACGAGTTTTTAGCTCATACGAAGCAATAGAATAGTTGAGCCAAAATAAATACACTTTACGTTTTCCCACAAACCAGTTACAATAAATTTATATAATATCAGAAATTTCAAAAGCACAATAAATTTGGAATCATCTTTAAAGTTTCTCTAACGTTTGAACACACTACACACGATATATACTGGGTAAAGACTTGTTCACTTTGGAGGGGACACACACTCGAGGTACTTGAGAGAGAGGAGGTTGGCTCTTTCACAAGACTGGCTAGTTCTCTTCTGCTGCCTTGCATCCATGGGGGTGCATATATATTGACTTAATTATTCTAGATTCTTCTAGGTCAGGGGTATACAAGCTGGGGGATTGTGCCTAACGCCGTAAGAATGCAAACGGTCAGGTCTCAGACGCATACCAAAGAGCCAGCGAGACGATTCTCTCTCAGCTAGCTCCACCCACTTTCCTCCTCGAATTAATAAAAAAAAAGATAAAAATTATCTTGGGGTTTTTCAAGAACCTTCTAAACACATGGCAAATATAACACTTGCATAATCTCTCACAAACATGATGTAATACCATAAAAAATTTCATAAGCCCTTGTTCATACCTCGTAAGGTTCGTATAGCACATTTGATCGAGATTAAGACTTTGTAGCAAAATATGTGAAATAAAAAATCTATTCTTAAAAATAACGTCAATTTACATACTCTGAATTGAATAATAGATACAATGTAATGAACGACGAAAGTCTTACGTAATTTACTTACCATTACTTATACCTACATGAGAGGAGCTCACCTTACATGTAGGCTATACACCTCTTAAATACACAAATAAAATACATGAATAGAAATATTTACTCCACACTAGACTAGCTTTGTAAGAATATACATATATATATAGATATATATATATATATATATATATATATATATATATATATATATATATATATATATATATATATATATATATATATATATATATATATATATATATATATATATATATACATATACATATATATATATATATATATATATATATATATATATATATATATATATATATATATATATATACATATATATATATATATATATATATATATATATATATATATATATATATATATATATATGCATACCTTGTTCATGCATCATGATAATTTCTTTTTCCACTGCTATGATAATGATCTTCATCATCTTACTATCTTTCTTATTCATCTTCGGGGCCATTGTCACGATACTGTATGGTTAACTTTATGATTTTCAGAAGAGACATCATCTCAACAAGGAACAAGCGATCAAAACTCTATAACAAACAATTCCAAAAAAACCTTCCTTGATACTGTATGATGCTTCTACGAGTGCTTTTCAAAGAGTGGAAGAATTAGCTACGGACCAAAGGGGTATATGATCTGATGCGAAACAAAATGGTATAAAATCACGTGAACATGGTGTGAACACTGCGTTGGTGTCATATGTGCCCCATATGACTGATTTCTTGGCAACATGTGCTAGTCTTGTGAGTATTTGTTCAGAAAATAAAATCTCTACAGAGCAGAATTTTTTGCTTGCCACAGACGACTTCAATGCTCGTAGACGAATTTGCAGACATTGGGTTACCCATAACCCAAGGTACTAAGGTATACACCAAGATTACAACTAACCATTCCATATATGATCCCAAAGGAAAATGCAGAGACTAATCCATGAAGTAATAGGATTTCATCCTGTAGAGTGACAAACCCATCTAAATCTTGATTATCTTTTATCAATATGTTCAAGGTTGATTTCAATATTAAAGGCCGTTTCTGGGTGTTCATTATTCATCTTTTCCATATCGCCATATATCATCTTGCATTAGCAGAGTCTAATGCGTTATTACCAATATTGCCTTCCATTGCATTTTTGAACATTTGAAGAGGGTATTCTCTACAATTAGCTCTAAAGTTTGTTGTAATTTCAGTAAATCAAGTCCATTTCTTTCTAGTTGGTTTTATGAGTTTTATCCCAGCAGTGCTTAGCTATAGTCTATTTTTTTTAGCGTGGCATATTTGCACCGACTCACAGGGGTGCCCTTTTAGCTCGGAAAGGTTCCTGATACCTGATTGGTCAGAAGTATTTTTGTCCGAACACTTTCATTGTTCTCAGATAATTACCAAGTAATGTGAATCAAAACTTATTTTTTGTGCTCAAGCCATGTCGTCCTTATGGAAGGTTCCTATAGGTAGCTTTCTAAGGGATATTTGGCTACAGTGATATTCCCAAAGAATTTGACCTTTAGGTCTCCAGAATTCTAACTCCTGGTACGAATATCCTTAAATTTTCTTTAAGATATCGCATAAAATCAGGGGACGTATATCTTGATACGACACATGGCAATCTTCACCCCGAATAGCGTTTTCGCTTCGAGGGGGAAGTGGCTAAACTGAAGGGGAGCCGTTATCACGGTTACCCTTCCTCCCGTACTATTACGAGGCTCCAAGATGGCACTCATTCCTTATTTGGTAGCGATCTCGCACAGTGGATTTCCCTGTTGATTAACGTTCTTGATCGTTCTTTACAGGATTTAATATGCAGTCCTTAGCATCTTCTGCCTCTGAAAAGTTGAGAATTTAATCTTTACAGTGTATAATTTTTAGCTCCTGCCTCACAGTGAAATTAGAATAATTTAATGTGTTTTATGGAGTGTGGCCATTCACCAGAGGCACCATGTTGGGCGCTGTCGTTCCTCATGCATGCTTTATTAAGTTAGCAGAACGACATTTCTGGTTTTTTAGCTTTAATGAATTATTGCTATTTAGGCACAATTATACAAGTGAAGATATGATTATGCATATAAATTTCCTCTTTCTCATGTGTCGATCGTATACGTTAGAGTTTCGGCGATTTAGGTAACTGAGATCTCGCCCTGCACTAGGCTACCTAGCCTAGGCGCTTTAGTATACTTTCATACATTATCCCCGTTTACCCTCGTGTATCGTTTTATCAATTCAACAGGAGATTGTATATCTCCTAGAATTTATTATATGACTCGATACTCGTCTCCTGTGGAGATTCACGGGTAATCTCTCCTTCCCTCTGAGTGTCGCCATAGGCGACAACCCTATCTTAGTCTTGCCATAGAGCAGTACACTCTGGCTTGCCTAGGCTAGTGTTTTCTGTCTCCCACGCTTGCTGGCGAGTATCCCACCTTGGGTTCTCGACAGAACCTCAGAGTATTCAGTCTTTATACCGGTGGCTGAGCTGCAGGGTGAGTAGTCATCCCCCTGCCGGCTTATAGTTGCCGGCGTAGGAGGTTTAGCCTCCCTAGACCGCACCTGAGGTGGTACCATACTGCCGCCACCTTCTCCCCTGCAGTCTAGAAGACAAGTCTTGTTTCGGCAGACCCTAGGCTGAAGACTAAATATTCTTCTGCCGCCTAGGATGGAGCTGATATTGAAATGAAGTTTCATAATGGTTTGGAAACGGAGGCAATCCTGCCGCTAACTCCTAACACTTTCGGCAGACCCTAGACTGAAGAATAGAGATTCTGCTGCCGCCTAGGATGGCGCCGATATTGAAGCAAAGTTTCAACCCTGTCTAGGAATGGCGGCAATCCTGCCACCATCTCCTAACACTATATACAAGACCCTTTCCCTGCACCCCTCTGTCCTTTTACGATAGCCTAGCTATCGAAATTCTGTGTCCGTTGTCCTACATTCTCCCCGCTTGCCGGGTAGATTGTAATTCCGGTCGGGTTCCTACTTAGGCAGCTTGATAACCGCTCTGATGTTCCCCTACGGACGCAAGGCTCCAGGAAAGGTTGTGCCGGCTGTGATGGCTGCTGGTGGGAGACCCTTTTGTCTTTGAGTGTTCCTCAGTCCTCTCTTGGACTGCCTTCCACGTCCCTGAATCTGACAGTACCGGCAACCGAGTTTGTGGATGGGTGGAAGCTTGAATGATTCATTCTCCCCTTCTATTTGAACCCTCATTTTGGAAGAAGGCAGTAAGGTTATATACCTACACTCTTATTGACTGTAGATACATTAATAAACCAGCCCTTCATTCCATGCTTTCTCTCTTTCTGTCAGCTAGTGCTGCCAGGTACTAACCCATCCGGTGGCATGCCGGCTGGACCAGTGCTTCTAGGTACTAACCCAACCGGCAGTGTGCCGGTTGGACCTGTACCTCAGGTACTACCCCAGCCGGTGATATGCCGGCTGGTTCTGTGGCACCAGGTACTAGCCCAGCCGGCAACATGCGGGTTGAACTGGTGCTGCCAGGTACTAGCCTAGCCAGCAACATGTCGGCCGAACTACAGTATATGATTATACAATAGCCAGTATATTTGCAGTATAATATATTCTGCAGACAGAAAACTATAGTATAAATTATACAGTAGTTTAAATTTCCAACATACCCTGTGTGTCCTGTCACAGTCTATTGTTGAAGCTAATTCCACATGAAAGGAAGTATTCCTTCGATATACCGAGAGCAATCAGTATTTTCACTTACCCCACAATATTAAAAGCTTTAAAGAAAGGTTAGTGTTAGTATACACTTATCCTGTTCCACAGGTAGAACTCCTTTCTTTTGAGTTTTCCTATAAGAAAATTATATATTTAATATTGAGGGAGGTCACAGCAATTGGCTGGATAGGAGACACAAGTATATGTCTTTCCTATTTCCTTTCTAGCCTACTACCCTAAGCTATAATGGTTTAAATACTAATAATTTTCATAACCTGTTTATCAGAAAGTGATAAACATCCACATACTTATTTATTTTTCCTTTCTTTACAGGAGGAACCTAAAATGAAGTGTGAGGTGATCTTCTGTAACCACAGGAGCAGGAACTTCTGTGGTCACAAGATGTGTAGGTCTCATGCCGCCTGCACCATTACCTCCGAAACCCTGCGGTACTGGGACCCCCAGAACTGCAAAGTTTGCTTGGCCATGGTGGCCGAAGGTTTCGATGACCCCAAGTCAGCGGAGTCGAGGAATGCAGGACGAGAGAAGCTGCGCAAGTGGGTACGAGGGTTCCAAAAGAACTCTCCGGGACCGTACCTACCTAATGAAAGAATGCGTAACTTGCTGTTCCCTAAAGCAGGTAGTGAAGCTGTCGTGCCCCCAACACGACCTGGACCCCCCTGCGTTCAGATTGCCATCGAGACGGACGTCCACGATGCATTGCAAGCCATGGACATCTACCAGGAGGAAAGGATGTCCGAAGTGTCTTCGGACACTGAGAAGGATCTCCTTAGGGAGGATCCTGGGGAAGAGTCTACTCTGCCTCCCGAAGAAGAAGACGAAGCTGAGTCGGAATCCCTTTCACTTGTGCCGGCACTGGAGCCAACACCTACTACGTCTTCTGTCCTGACCCCTTCATTGGACAGCATGAGCCAGGCAGTTTTGGCTCTTATCACGGCGTTGATGGAGAACATTCGCAACCAAGGCGAAGAAAGGCAAGCGAAACTTGAGAAAGAGCATGAAGCACGGATCACCGCATCTCGAGGGTCTTACAAGTGACTTAGAGTCCAAGACCTCCCACCCTGCTCCGAGACAAATCCCTTGAGACACGTGGAGTATACGCCAATTACTAACGGCAAGCTCTACATCTCTGAGAAGATGGGAGCCGTCCCCTTAGACGACATCCAGTTTTGGCCAAGCTTCAACGCTTACCCTGATTGCTTCATTCGACTGAAGCATGAGCCAGCGCCAAAAGAGGAGACGGAACAAAAGGAGGTCACGGTTTTCGACCACGATAAGGCACAGGCTCTCTTGTCAAGCAACCTGAAAAAGGTGGGCTATTCAAACTCGAAAGTGTCGGCCTTGAGCAAGAAAAACCCTACCTTTCTTGCTCCTACTTCAATAGGCTTTCCCTTTACATCGAAGGTATTTAAAGCTGTTGCCAAGGCAGTCGAGGCAGGTAAACCATGCCCTGCACTAGAGGAGTGTAGGCCTCTGTCATTAGCCCGGTCCATGGAAGAGAAGGAATGGAAGGAAGTCCACCTAACCTTCTCAGTAGGGAAACTGGACGCAGACATCGCTGGACGACAGTTTAGCAAGAATCTTCCTAAGCTTTCTGGTTTTCTCTAGCGCAGGGAACAAGAGACGAAGAAGAGACTTGCTGCATCCTCATCCATACAAAACTGCATAGAGATGTGTGCAGGCCCAAAAAAATACCCTAGACATGATCATGATCCTGGCCAAAATGCATATGGCCACCCTAGTAAAGGATCTGTATGCTTTCATGAAGGCTAGGAGAGCCTGTAGAGAGTTCGTGTTCGCTGCTGCAACAGTGAAACACAAACCCAGGAAGCTGATATCTTCTAACATCTGGGATAAAGACCTCTTCCTGAACAAAGTATTCAAAGAGGTAGTTGAGAAAGCCTACACGGAGAATAGGAACCTTCTCCAGAATTGGGGCATCTCCTCAAAGAGTAAGTCTTCCCCGGATGCAGGTCCCCAACCTAAAAGGAAGACGAAGAAGCCTACACTTCCCCCTCGGCCTGCCCAACAACATCCCACAGTCACCATGATTGCGGTGCCCCAAGTGGTGGTCCAACCACAGACCACCTTCCAAGTGGTACCTCAATAGCTGGTTGCCCAGTCACCGGCATTCAATCCCGGGTTTGAGAGGCAAACCCCTACCTTTCGGCCTAGATCCGAACGGGTCTCCTCTAGACATCCTTCAAGACGTAGGGGAGGACGTGGTCGAGGAGGTAAACCCTTTGGACAGTCGAAGCAATGAGAGCTTCCGGTAGGAGGGAGGCTCCAACATTTTCAGGATCGTTGGACCTTCAATCCTTTGGCCCACAGCCTAATCAAGAATGGACTAGGATGGAAATGGAACAAGTCTCCACCATCATTTCCTCAATTCTTCCAACACTCCACACCCTCATTAGAAGAATATACCTTAGAACTATTGATCAAACAGGTTATAAGGAAAGCAAAGTCCATCAAATTCCAGGAAAGCTGTTTTGCATTCCCAAGAAGGACTCAGACAAACTCAAAGTCATTCTGAACTTGTCACCACTCAACAAGTTTATAGAGAACAGCAAGTTCAGAATGTTAACCCTTCAACACATAAGGACCCTGTTACTCAAAGGGGCGTACACAGTCTTAATAGACCTGGCAGATGCTTACTGGCACCTTCCAGTCAATCGCCCTCTCTCTTCCTACCTAGGATTCAAGTTACAGAAGAAAAAGTATGTCTTCAGAGCCATGCCTTTCGGACTAAACATATCCCCAAGGATCTTCACAAAACTTGCAGACGCAGTCGTTCAACAACTACGCCTAGAAGGTGTTCAGGTAGCAGCGTACCTGGAAGACTGGCTGGTGTGGGCAGCATCCGAAACGGCTTGTCTGCAAGCATCCAAGAAAGTGATCCAGTTCTTGGAACATCTGGGATTCAAGATCAACTTCAAGAAGTCTCGACTCTCTCCAGTTCAAGAGTTTCAATGGCTGGGAATCCATTGGAACTTGAAGTCACACCGCCTCTCCATTCCCTCAAGGAAGAGGAGGGAGATCGCAGGGTCTGTCAAGAGACTACTGAAATCCGACAGGATCTCAAGACGCCAACAGGAAAGAGTACTGGGCTCTCTCCAGTTTGCAGCAGTAACAGACACAGTGCTGACAGCACAGCTGAAAGATGCGTCAGGAGTCTGGAGAAGATACGCATCAAACGCTCGAAGAGTTCTACAAAGACCGATACCGACCTTACTACGATCACTTCTCAAGCCATGGTCGAAGGCCAAGAGCCTAACGAGGAGCATACACTTGCAACCACCACCACTATCGGTGACCCTCCACACGGATGACTCGACGGAAGGATGGGGAGGTCACTCCCATCAAAGGAAAGTCCAAGGGACTTGGTCATCTCTGTTCAAGACCTTTCACATCAATATTTTGGAAGCTATGGCAGTCCTCTTGCCGTTAAAAAAACTCTCCCCTCGCAGATCAACCGACATCTTGGACAGCAAAGTGATAGTGAGATGTCTGAACCAACAAGGCTCGAGATTGCTCCATATCAACCATGTGATATTAGCCATCTTTTCGTCTAGCGAAAAAGAAGAGATGACACTTATCAACAGTTCACCTACAAGGGTTTCGCAATGTGACAGCGGACGCTCTATCCAGGCTCAAGCCGATAGAGTCAGAATGGTCCCTAGACGCAGACTCATTCTCCTTCATCTTGGAACAAGTCCCGGAACTGCAGATCGGCCTCTTCGCGACGAGCGACAACAAGAAACTACCTAGATATGTAGCCCCATACGAGGACCCTCTGGCGGAGGCAACTGATGCCATGTCCCTCGATTGGAACGAATGGACCCGGATTTACCTGTTCCCTCCAACCAATCTCCTGCTGAAGGTCCTCAACAAGCTGAGATCATTCCAAGGAACGGCAGCTCTAGTGGCCCCCAAATGACCCAAGAGCAACTGGTTCCCTCTAGTGATGGAACTGAAGCTGAGGCTGGTCCCTCTACTGAACCCAGCACTATCTCAACAGGTTCAGAAGTTGACTGTCTTCGCTTCATCACAGAGAATCCAAAACCTTCATATCATGATTTTCTTGCCTTAGCGGTTAAGAAAAGATTTGGGATCTCAAAAGGCAGTATAGACTTCTCAGAAGAATACAAGTCCAAGTCAACTAGAAGAAAATATGAATCATCTTGGAAAAAGTGGGTTGCTTTCATTGAAGCAAAAGGACCGAAAGAAATCTCAATAGACTTTTGTCTGTCCTTCTTTATCCACCTTCATGAACAAGGTCTGCCCACCAACACGATAACTTCGTGTAAGTCAGCCCTGACTAAACCTTTTCTATACGCCTTCCAAGTGGACCTGACGAACGAAATCTTTAGCAAGATCCCGAAGGCATGCGCTAGACTTAGGCCTGCAGCTCCTCCGAAGCCCATTTCATGGTCCTTGGACAAGGTCCTACATTATGCTTCAACCTTGAATTATGAAGATTGTTCTCTTAAGGATCTAACCCAAACATTTATTTTCCTGTTCGCTATAGCCTCAGGGGCTAGAGTTAGTGAAATAGTGGCCCTATCAAGAAACGAGGGCCACATTCAGTTCACAGAACTAGGAGAACTGAATCTCTTTCCTGATCCAACCTTTCTCGCCAAAAGTGAGCTACCCACTAAGAGATGTGGTCCCTGGACAATCTGCCCTCTGAAGGAAGATGTCTCTCTGTGTCCAGTAGAATGTCTAAAGGTTTATCTTCGAAGAACTTCAGACTTCAGGGGAGGACAGCTCTTTAAAGGAGAAACACCAGGATCAAACTTATCCCTAAAACAACTGAGGGCGAAGCTCACCTACTTCATTCGCAGAGTGGATCCTGACAGTACACCCGCAGGTCATGATCCAAGAAAATTTTCTTCATCACTGAACTTTTTTTAGTATATGGACTTTGAGCGTCTTTGCTCATATACTGGATGGAATTCATCCAGAGTGTTTTACAAACATTATGCAAAGCAAGTGCACGAACTGAAGCATTACGTGGTGGCGGCAGGTAGTGTATTAAAACCTGTCGTCTAGTGCTGCGATGAACAGTGAATTGATTGGGACTATCAATTAGGATGAAAAGGTGTTGACACCTTCCAGTGCGATACTTTTTAAGTGGGTGTCACCATGGTGACACCAAGACTGTTCAAAATCTCAGGTGTAGAATTATACAGAGAACGTTTGTGCCATGTATACATTGTACACAGTGTTGATAGTATACGACATTTACAGAAAATCTTATTGGAAAATTTTATCAAAATTTTCAAATTTCATAGTGGCACTAATCATTTCTTCCCTTTCAAGTAGAAAACCTTTTCTGTTTACGTTGTATGTATAATTCCCTTAACATGTTACACTTGTTATTCCATTTACTCATTTATCCTAAAGAAATGTCTATTAGAGTGTAATTGCGTCTTATTTCGCCCTGCAATTAGCACAATAAATATAGCCAGAGTTTTATTACTTATTTACCTAAGTAAACCTTATATTATTGTATGCTTACAAACAATGGATATAGTTGATACTTACTTGTTCCGACAACATATACAAACCGTGAGACTTTTGTATATCTAGTTGATACTTATGTTTGTTCCTACAATATATGCAAACCTTGAGACCCTTTTCTACTGTCTAGTATGACTCTTCCCTGCAGGGGGCAGGAGGCCCTAACATTGTTCCATGATTAGTGGTAGTGACGTATAACGGTAACGTCATATGTCTCAATGGTCCTGATGACCATAGAAAAAATTGTCCCAAGGTTAAGGCACTTATGAAAATCCACAGATACAGTACTTTCTAGTAATTCTCTGGTAAACTTCCATCAGGACAACATGGCGTGAGCCCAAAAAACGGATTTTGAATTGAAGCGAAAAATCTATTTTTGGGAGAGATGGCCATGTCGTCCTGATGGACCCGCCCTCCTTTTTCCTTATAAGAAACTACTATATCTGTAGCATCATGCTCAATACTACAAGGAATGAGCGCCATCTTGGAAACTCGTAATAGTATGGGTGGAAGGATAACCTTGATAGCGGCTCCCCTTCAGTTTAGCCACTTCCCCCTCGAAGCGAAAACGCTATTCGGGGTGAAGATTGCCATGTGTCGTATCAAGATATACGTCCCCTGATTTTTTGCGATATCCTTAAGAAAATTTAAGGATATTCGCGTCAGGAGTTAGAATTCTGGAGACCTCAATTTCAAATTCTCTGGGAATATCACTGTAGCTAAATATCCCTTAGAAAGCTATCTATAGGAACCTTCCATCAGGACGACATGGCCATCTCACTCAAAAGTAGATTTTTCGCTTCGCTTCAAAATCTGTTTACTAACCTATATTTTTCCATCAGATATAGTTTTTGTCTATAAACAATGTGAAAGAATAAATATATTATGAAGTATCGTCATGGTAAGTCTAAATTTAATAACCCAATCCGCCGAACTCAACAACAGCAGCTTATTTTCGTATGCACGCTTTGTAATTTTGTAATTTTTCACATGTTTTAACACAAATTGGGATAAATTACACTCAGCATAAGTGAAACATGTTATTATAAACTTTCTTTGAATAACAGAATTTACCAAAAACATGGAATTAATAAAACCCGATAATTATGAAAACTTATAGGGAGGTAAAAGAACAGCCTGCAGCGGCCTGGCGGGAAAACAATCCCTTCTGACTGTCACAGATGCGTTTTTTTTTTTTTTTTTGTAATATAGTTCGACCTATTCCTTTTAGTTTAAATAGTCTTGCATTGTCTCTCTTCGTAATATTTTGCTTAGTATTTTCTACATTCCTGTTCCGCGCCTAATATCTATCTATTTTCCTCGATATCCTTTCTTTCATATACGGGATATCCACACTACGATTCCTTATTTCTTAGCCTCTATGGAAAGTGTTGGCTTGAAGGGAAACGCGTGCTAGTCTCATTAAAATAGTGTAGAGGCGAGAATAAAAAAAAAATATACTATGCTTAATTTCATTTGATATAATGTGAGCTACTGAACAGGTTTACAGAATAGGCTTTACTTGCTACAAAGCATAAAATTTATGTTAATATCATTTACATACTGACGTAAGGTACAAAACATAAGGAATCGTAGTGCGGATATCACATAGGCCTATATGAAAGAAGGGATAATGGGGAAAATAGATAGATCTAAGGTGAGGAACTGTAATGTAGGAAAATGCTAAGCAAAATATTACGAAGAAAGACAACACAAGACTATTTAAACTAAAAGGAATAGGCCGAACTCTATTACGAAAAAAAAAAAAATGCGTCTATGACAGTCAGAGGGGATTGTTTTCCCGCCAGGGCACTGCAGGCTGTTCTTTTCCCTCCCCATAAGTTTTTACAAACATCGGGTTTTATTGATTCCATGTTTTTGGTAAATTCTGGTACTCAAAGAAAGTTTATAATAACATGTTTAACTTATGCTGAGTGTAATTTATCCCAATTTGTGTTAAAATAGGTGAAAAATTACAAAATTACAAAGCGTGTATCCGAAAATAGGTTGCTGTCGTTGACTTCAGCGGATTGGGTTATTAAATTTAGACTTACCATGACGATACTCTATAATATATCTATTCTTTTACATTGTTTATTGACAAAACATATATCTGATGAAGAAATATAGGTTAGTAAATAAGTTTTGATTTACATTACTTGGTAATTATTTGAGAACAATGAAGGTGTTCGGACAAAAATACTTCCGACTAATCAGGTATCAGGAACCTTTCCGAGCTAAAAGGGCACCCCTGTGAGTTGGTCCAAATATGCACCGCTAAAAAAATAGACTATAGGTCTGAGTTTTGATTGAAGAGATTTATGTTTTGTTTGCTGCTTTACCCTCTTTGCATATAATTCGCTAGTTTGTCCATAATATGTTGCATTGCCATTAGTGCTTGGTGTTACCTAATCTTTTCTAGAGCACCCAAACTGAGAGTGATGAACAACAATTCAAGTAAAGACAAAAATGCAAGGTTATGAGAAGGAGCAATACTGCGTAGGTTAAGGTATTCTAAAGTTTACCTGAGCCCCTCACCTTAGAACAGTGATTGTTCACCTCAGCCGCACAAAAAATAAGTGACACTGATAATCATAGGTTTACAATCAAACTGCTATGCATTTTTGTCCAAAAATAGCGTGCTTTTTTTAATATTTCCCATACTAATTACTTGGTCAGAATGGTGCTTTGACGCAGCACTCTATAGTCCTCCCCCTAATTTTTGATATGATAATGCATTTCCAAATCCCGTTAACTAAGGTGTTTACTCAGGTAATGATAAAGATCAAGTCGAGTGAATCGAAAAGTAGGCAAAGCAATTCCAAATAGTTACACTCTCCAAACCCTCCCCTCTTCTTCCTTCCCTCAGTCGTGAACCTCCTCCTATCCCTCCAGTAACTCACTTTGCTAGACTCTCCGGCGTCGCTTACTCTACCTTTTCTGAAAACCATTATATTTGTTAATAACTGATATGTTGGATTCTTGTTATAATTCTTATTAACATTTCATGATGTTGTATTTCGTCAGGGTGTATAAGGAGTTTATAGCCTTTACCCTATTTGTCCAACTCAATGAACCTGTCTTGAGAGCTTATTTCAACTATGTAAAAATAATGAAAAATACATTTTCCAAAGGAAGGATTGATGGGCTTTACCTCCTTGAAAGGCATTTAGGGAGAAAGCAATTACCTGTAGAATACAAACAGAATTATACGATTACACAAATAAATATAGTATTTAAAATAATGATAAAAAATCTAAAATCAACATTATTTTATGATTGATATTCACAATTACACGCACAGACGAACACACACACTTAGAAATATATTTATATACAAACATATGTATATACTGCATATATATATATATATATATATATATATATATATATATATATATATATATATATATATATATATATATATATATATATATATATATATATATCAAATAAGCCATAGATATTAATACATTAAAGTCTGGATTCTCTTAACGACCTCGGGATCAGAGACCAAGGCGGAACCGCCCAAAGACTATGATATCGAATCGGCGGGGATTTGAACCCTCGTCCAGGATATCTGTATGCCAGTGACCATACCACTCCGCCACGTGGCGGAGTGGTATGGTCACTGGCATACAGATATCCTGGACGAGGGTTCAAATCCCCGCCGGTCCGATATCATAGTCTTTGGGCGGTTCCGCCTTGGGCTCTGATCCCGAGGTCGTTAAGAGAATCCAGACTTTAATGTATTAATATATATGGCCTATTTGAAATATGAAAGAAACACGTTTAAATGTGCAAAAAAATTTATCATATATATATATATATATATATATATATATATATATATATATATATATATATATATATATATATATATATATATTACAGCTGGGGAATTACGTAAATTCCCGAGCTCCAAATCTCAGCTGACTATATTACATATGTCTGTTACACTTGAAAAATAATACACAAGCTCTGAGAATATTATGCAACTCCCAGATGGCAATATATATGAACTCTGAATAGCTAAAGGTCTCTTACATTACTCAAAACAATACTAGGTGGTTACCTATGTGAACTAATAAAAAACCAACCTCTTACTTCGGATCTTAGTCAGGGAATGCAAGCAAAGCACTGAGAAAAAATATTGGTGATTGAAATAATACACACTTTACAAAAATGAATATATTCTATACAACGTTAACATCAATTCACAAGAATTAACACCAAAAAATAAATTACTTGTAATATCAAATCAGAACTAAACATTAGACCAAGATAAAAGAAAGACAATTTGAAAAAAAATATACAATCACTTGTATCACCGGAAATTAATTTATGAAAACATTTAGTTTGATAATTAATGAAAAAAAGTAAACACTTAACACTCTAGTGATTAAACAATGATGAAATTTCCATATATGTAACTGTTACACTTGCGTCTTTTGGTTCACACGGGTTTGAAGAACGGATAAGCAAAATAAATATACTTCATTGTTTAACCTAATTATGACATGGCCAGTTACAAAAATTTATGTTAAAATGTATGTACATTAACACACTACACTCGAATTAACATCCAATGACTTTACCAACATTTGAACAAAATTATACGCCATATAAGTTGGATAAAAATCTCTTATTCACGTTTTAGAGGCCACACACTTTAGAGGAGAGAGGGCAGGCAGACGTTGGCTCTTTCAAAGGGATAGGCTGGGTTTCTTATGCTGCTTATGCATTGCTGGGTCCTATATATATTGACTTGATTTGCTTACAAATTTCTAGTACATTATTCTCGTAGCCTGGGGGTCATGGCTCTAGCGACGTAAGGTATCCAATATAGTAATTTGAAGAGTTTACATAAGACTTCCTAACAAAACTACACGAAATAAAAATTTTATTCCTGAAAATAAGGTAAATTTACATATACTGAATTGAATGAAAATACAATTAAATGAATGACGAAAGTCTTATTAATTCTCTCTCTCTCTCTCTCTCTCTCTGCACTACCGATATTTGCCTTTTCTGATATCTTCATAGAGCAAATTTTCTTCTTCCTTATTTTAGCAAGTTGTTGATATTTTCTTTTTCTCTCTGAAATGATAAAATTCTTGCCGAAAACGAGGAAATCAAACGTAAAAATGAGTGAATGTCAGAGGTCAAACTCGGGCATGTACTCTCTATGAGGATTGTGGTAAGATTGAAGGGGTGAATGGTGTAATTTATTGAGTCTGTGACTCATGGAAGCTATACAGATGCCACTGTTCACAATTTCTTTTACATTAAAATGTAATAATTATCAAAATTTACAATAACAGAAGAAATACTGCATTTTCTTGTAGGGAACAGTGTTTATGGTTTATTGAGTTAATTTTACTAATTACCCTGTAACTATGAAAGTATGAGGAATTTAGACAAAATATTTCGTATACACATTCTCCGTTGCCATACGAAGCTCTGTGAATGTTTTCGGGATTTTGTGTTTTTCTTCCAATACCCCCATATATTGGCAATTCTGGCCAGCCCCCTTAAACCTACATGAGTGGAACTCACCTTACAAGCTGGCTATACATCTCTTAAATTCACAAATAAAATACCTAAATAAAATATTTACTCTATGCTAGACTATCTTCGTATGAAACCTTCCCACAATAACTTTATTTATTTTAGGCCTGTATCCATCGATTCTGCCGGAGATAAATAATCTGCAACCACGTTATCTTTACCTGATATATGCATTACATTAATACAATATGGTTGCCAATATAATGAACACCTTGTTAACCTTTGATTATTGTTCATTTTATTAACAAAAGGTAAAGGATTGTGATCTTAATAACCCGTAATTGATTCATTCTATTTACATAAACTTCTAATTTTCTTATCGCTGTGATTACCGCTAGCAGTCTTTCACAACACCTGAAGGGAGACGATTCGACGATTGTTGTCGTGGTACTATCGCATTCGTCTTTTGGAACAGTACCAGTGGAACTTCCGCTGTAACTATTGAACTTGTTCACATAGTTATTACTGAACTGGTTTCCAAGGTTCAGCAAATACTTGACACTTGGTCGAAACGTCAGCTGAAACTTCATACCTGAGGAGGGTTTACAACTGATAATATTATAATCTTCACTCAGCAAAGCAGCTCTATTAAGTTTCTTCACCTCTCTCTCTCTCCCCAGTACGTTCGAATATGTTCAGGAATTCATGGTAAATATTGTTTCAACGTTATCAATTTTTCTAAATCAGCCATCTCTCTCACTTTAGCAGCAACTATCCATCTCTTAAAACATCGTCATACCGTATAAGCGTAATACA
The DNA here is from genome assembly GCF_036898095.1 of Palaemon carinicauda. NCBI lineage: Eukaryota > Metazoa > Arthropoda > Malacostraca > Decapoda > Palaemonidae > Palaemon > Palaemon carinicauda. Next base: position 118,330,547 of record NC_090726.1, on the reverse strand, counting down.
GGAAAATTATTTTGTCGTCCTTCCGAAAACTTCGGAATCTTTCATTATAATATTCAGTGGTCATCTGATACATTTGTAGCATGCTCCTTTTAACTTCTTGATACTCCTTCCCCTGGTCTTAAGACAAGGCAAGACACACACTGCATCCTTTTCCAATAAGAACACTGCAATAACACATATCATTTATATTCTGGCCATTCCATCGTCGACGTAACAATTTGAAATTATCCAAGAATTTGTCTGGAGCTTCTTCTGTGAATTTTTTAATTAACCTCTGCGCATTCGTCACATCAAACACGGGATCGTGCATAGTCAGGGTCACATCTGTTTAAGTTGACCTTGCACGAGCATTCAACAGTTTCAATTCCCTCGCAAATAGCGTAATTTCTCTCGCCTCTTCTCTCTCTCTTCTTCTTCCCGTTCCTTATCTTTTTCTTCTCGTCTCGCCTCTCCTCTCTCTCTCTTTATTACCGTTTTGCAATTTCTCTTGATTCCATTCCCCTTGCATGTATGGCAATTTCTCTGGCTTCTTCGTCCCGTTCTGCCATCATCTTCAACTTAATCAAATTCTTTTCTGCTACAATTCATTGAATCTCAGCCTCTACATTCCTTTCTGCTTTCATTCCTTCAGTTCCTTTGTCAAATGATACTTGTTTCA